>NC_134788.1:19562913-19590413 GCF_046742065.1 Oratosquilla oratoria | reverse complement strand
TCGTCGTTACTAATTCAGGAGTTGGCTATACTTTTGAATACTGAATATGAAATTTTTATTAGTATATATATATATATATATATATATATATATATATATATATATATATATATATATATACACAGTATAATGATACGTTGTCATAAGAAGTGAAATGCAGAAGATTGTGACGTCATGTCGTCGTTGCTTGGAATCATATGATGTCTCTTGTGAATGGCTGGTCCTTAGTCGTGACATCATATCTCTTCTTCTGGTCTCCTCTTCTGATTGGCTGGTCCTCAGTCGTGACGTCATATCTCTTCTTCTGATTGGCTGGTCCTCAGTCGTGACGTAATATCTCTTCTTCTGATTGGCTGGGTGACGGTTGCAAGCAAGCAAGCAAGCAGGATGACAAGTAAGATTATCAGAATCTTATAAGTATATAGATACATAAACACACGCACATGCATGCATGCATACATGAATACATACACATATATGCATTCATGTTTAGAGTAATATGATGTAGACACGTAGATAGATATAGATAGAAGAGTTAGGCAGGTAAAGATCGATAAGTACTAACACAGATGTATTGAAAGGTAAAGAGAACGAACGACAGGAGAATGGATCGAGAAATGGAATGTAGGGCATCTTGGTGACAACCACGGAGGCGCGGGAGAGTCCGTTGCTGATCGATCGTTGCCGTTAGGTTTTAAATGTCGTGCGAAACCTCCTACTTTCGACTATTTCTTCGTAAACGCAACTTAGCACTTTAGTGACACACATGTAATTATTGCCAGGAACTTGCGCATATCAAGATTTTGGTTTGTTTTACCACTTGCTTTCTGTAGACTGTTTGTAACCGTAATTGTATTTGTATTAGTTAAATTCATCGATGTCGAACACCGAAGGCAAAGCATTTGCACACCTCCTGGAGCCCTGGTCTTGAAAGGACCTCGCTGTTTAGCTATAAACCCTTTTATAAGACTTCGCCTATGTGAAGAAAAGTCCCTCCCCACCTTCTGGCATGGAGCCACTCATTATAACAAGTTTTGTGCTAGTTTTGAACTGTTGTCCAAAATGCCAGCCACACCTTGTTTGGCTTAATTACTTGTTTAGATATACCGTAGCAAATGGTTTGCACTAGGGGCGAGTGAATATTCGTTATCCATAACTTACCGTGTAAAGTGAAGAAAAAAATCTACATATACACCGAAACCACATTTAGTGTGTGCGAAAGCTGATTCTGACTTTTTTTTAGTTCCCGTTTTGCATTAATCGAATACAAAACTGATGATAGAAACACGGAAACTTCTACACTAAGTGCAACTAACAGTCATTCGTGTTCTCCAAGGTCTTTACAGAAGGCACCGTTTCGATAGTGTTTCGTCATAGTTCCTACCCATGCTTTCTCGGGGGGCGGGGCGGGGCGGGGCGGGGCAGCCTGTCATTCGCCCGGTCCCTACTTCGACACACTCTATCTACTACATACGTAGTAAGGTAGCAGCAATATTTCCTATACTTTTGTCTTAAGGGGTTATCACAGTGGCCTGTTTCTGCTCCCACACCCTCCTACCTCCTACCTCCTACCTCCAACCTTCATTTGAATAACTAGAATAGGACTACCTAGGGCTCTCTAAGAACATTTCAACAGTATATCTAACATTCTCCTAGTTCATCATTCAGCTTTGCTTTATATGACGAAAAGATAGTTTCATATTTGAAGATTTCAAAAAGGAAATATTGTAACCGAAGTCGTTTTTACTCAACGAAGTCTCAACTGTCGGCGTCGCGTTGTTGGACCCCGTGGAAGCCCAATGTGATAGCTAGCCCCTTTAGATGACCTTTCATTGACTCTTTAGTACGTATATGTACATATCCTAATTCGTATACATATACACGTATTTGGGGTAAAGGGCATTCAGAATGCATGTTCTATTGAAATCGACAGCAGTTACAGCATAGTTCAGGTTGCATTCTCTAAATTTCTTACAATGTTTCGGTCTACTGTACGTCGATAGGATTACGAAGTAGACTTCCAGAACGCACGCACGTTAGTTTTCATTAGACGTCTTTCGATCATCTTCATGAATATTAACCTGCGATAAATGTACAGGTATATTTGTTTGTTACTTGTGACGTGGCCATTTATTTGATTCATGCTGACATTGGGGGAGGTAACACTCGGCAGTGACTTATGCACATTACTAATTAGAATAAATGTAGCAAAACGACCGAACAATGTAGCGAAATGGCTATGTAGCGTAACGACCAGATACCGTTAAGAACTGCTTACAAGCATTACGAAATATTATCATGTTCACTTTTAATTATCTGCAATCCTGGATACAGTAATAACTTCTGTTGGACAAAAAGCTTCATATTTTGGCGGGATGATGATTTCGCGAGCATTATCATTAACTATATTTAGGCATTACCCCCGTGGGACTTGCTTATAATTACAATATAAACTCGATGTGTATTTTTCTTCAATAATGAGGCCGTTAGATATAGTGGAAATTATTTTAATTATGGTTTGATTGAGTTGCATTTATCTGTCCCGCCAATTTCCTAGATTTCCCCAACAATCCACCACAATCTCCCCCTCCCCTGCCCCCACCACACCATCGGTCAGTCCCCCCCCCCCTCAACACCACAAACACAATCCCCTATCCCCCATGGATTTGGTAGCGAGAAAAGTGAAGAGGAAAGAGAGTGACGGTCTGAAGAAGCGCCGCGTGATATACCCGAGCCTGTGTCCCCAGCGAGTGGATGTCGCCAATCCTACATACACGTGCATGACCACCAGGCGTCCTTAGAAAATTAGATAAAATAGAATAATAACAACAGCAGCAAATGAATAACAATAATATTATCATTATTATCATCATCATTATCATTATCATCATTATTATCATTATTATTATAATTGTTATCATTACTATTATTATCATTATTATTATCATTACTATTATTATCATTATTATTACTATGACTTGTAAGCTATTGCGATACGAATGGCTGCTTGATTGACTAATCTCATTTTTTGAAATTCTTATTTGTCTATTACAAACCGTTGGAGAGTGTAGTTTTAATATTTACATTAATACTCAAGACGACATTGTTGTCGTTCTGTTTAGTATTTTCTACCCTAGATTGGTGGAGGTGGGCCAATTGGATACACACTTTTCGCGCTTAAATTTTCGCGGGCTTTTTTGTCCACAATAATGCCTATGTGGTAACTTTTATTGTTTGAGTTATCAGTAATGATTATATTTTTTCTTTTAAGGGTGTTTTTACCCCATCTGGATACATAATATAGCCCCTATAAGGTAGTGTGTATCCGATTGGTCCAGTTCCTACCGGTTATGTTACGCTTGTTGACATCAGATGGGAAAAGTCAAATCATTATATATCTTCACATGGTAGCTTAGAAACAAAAATTTTGTATTGTATAGGTAGAAAAAAATACTATAATTGTATACACAACTCTATAATAGAGAAGGAATTGTCATTATGTAGTTTTTCAATTTCATTTTAGGTTGTCGAAACCAAAAATGAAACGTACTATATACTACACTACACTGAAGATGAGTTAGCACAGCATGTAAACTCTCATGAGTTTCAACATGGTTGTGATAATACGTCGGTGACAATAAATGAAAGTAATAATATAACCATCGTGACTAAATGAGGGTTCTAGGACAGAGGGCCAAGGTGGCACAGTGCTCGCAATATCACCTATTTATATTTTTTGCGTCGCCAGAGACATTTATTGAATGCTTAGAAGGTCCTCATAGGGATTTGAGTGCTGTCATTACATCCTGTCTTCCCCTCCCCCTCTAAATTCCACATCCGGTTACCTCCTCTCCCTCAGTGCATAGGCCTACGCACCAATCCCCCCCCTCCCCCTCTCACACTCCACTTCCGTCTCTATGTAAGTGCAATTTCATACAAAGAATATATGTTTCACATAGAAAAAAAATTTAATAAAAGAAAAATAAGTACATGCATTATTTTTACACATTACACATAAAAATTCATTTCCAAAATCACCCATTTTCATTTAGTCAGGACGAAGTTTTTTTGTACAATTGAGGTTTTAAAGGTTTTGTATGAGATGAATTGACATATGTAGGTCATTGTTATAATGTTTTTTTTTACCAAGTTCCTCTTATATTAGGCTCAGGAACACGTAATCTCAATCCTTTGATTTTCTGTCAAAGTTTTTTTCAATTGTTCATAGTTGTCATTTTTTATTTTGGAATTACGTTAATTTTGTATTAGCAGGACTCTACGAACCCTATATTTATATTATAGTAACTTTAAATGGACAAAAAACACACGCATATATTTTATTTTAATTTTTTATTCTGTGTATCCTTTTGGATACATGCTCACCGGAGTCGCCAGCGCGCGCCACCTCCACCAATCTAGGGTAGACTACATTGGACAGTTTATCAAAAGTACTGTATTAAAAACATACAAAACAAATTAATAAACAAACCATTATATGAGTAATTTAAAAAATTAATAAGCAACTGACGTCACTTGAAAGTATCAAATTTCGGGGAGTCCGCAAGTTTTTATTTTTAATTTTTCGTTCGAACGTAACATTTCTCAAACGCTCTCACCCTCCTCTTCTCTCAGTAAAGACGTACATCTGCCACGTACCGTTGCCAAAGTCCACGCTACTATTTGCTACTGGAGGAGTGGGGCGGGGGGCAAAAGTACATCTTCATATATTTGTTCTGCATAACGTGTGTGTGTCTGTGTGTGTGTGTGTATGTTTGTGTTTGTGTGTGTGTGTGTGTGTAAGTGTGTGTGTGTGCTGTGAATGCGTGTGCGTGTGTGTGTGCGTTTGTTTGTGTGTGTGTGTGTGTGTGCTGCGAATGCGTGTGCGTGTGTGTGCTGTGAATGCGTATGCGTGTGTGCTGTGAATGCGTATGCATGTGTGTGTGTGTGTGTGTGCTGTGAATGCGTGTGCGTGTGTGTGTGTGCTGTGAATGCGTATGCGTGTGGTGCGTGTGTGTGTGTGTGTGTGCTGTGAATGCGTATGCGTGTGTGCTGTGAATGCGTATGCATGTGTGTTTGTATGTGTGTGTGTGTGTTGTGAATGCGTATGCGTAAGGGTTAATGTGTGCATGTATGAATGGGGAAATGTATTGCAATATTATTCATTTTACTTTAATATTACAATTTCCAGAGAAAAAATCAAAATATCTAACTTTCACGCGTTTTATTATCATCATCATCATTATTATTATTATTATTATTATTATTATTATTATTAATTATTATTATTATTATGACCACTCATTCTTCTCCATATTAGTATTGATATTGTGTGACGCGTCTCATCACAGCCTCTTCCAAATCCTGCCTATCATTACTCCACAATGCAATGATAATAATAGCAATGATGACGATAAGAGGATAACCGTAATAAAGATACAGTTGATATCGACAAGGATGATGGTAATGATAATGATGATAATGATCATATTGATAATGTAAGGATAATGATCTTTATCAAAGAAGCGAGACATGAAACTCGTTTTAACGGAAACTCGTCGACTCTGTCGTAACAGCGAGCCCGTCCAATAGTAAGAGATGAGCACTCCAGCCATTTCATATAATTCTAAACAAAGGAACGGATATTTGTGAAGATATCTGTAGCAGATTTAGTGTATAATATGAGAAGGAGTCGAGAATCTAATAGGAAATTGTGCAACAGCCTTATTGCAAACGGGCAAATGAACACTTGTAGGACGAAGCAGCGGCGAACGAACTTGGGGCCCCCGCCTTCCTGCCTGCCTTGTTCTTCCTTCCCTCCCTCCCTCGACCCACCCATGCTGCTGCTGCTGCTGCAGTACTCATGCTCGAGATATGGATGACGACGACCCTTCACGATGGACATTGTTGGCGGCATTGTTGGGTGTAACACGGGATTTAAAGTGCATAATTAAGGATACGTGCCTGCTTCGACTTTGTCTGTCACCCCTTTATGGCATAATATTGTAACTGGAAGCCGTTACTGGGCTAGTGACGACCGGGAAGATTGACAGTCGGTTTAAGCTTCTGGGTTTTATTGACGTCACTATGTACATACACTAGCACACCCGGCCCAGACTAGGCCTAAAAGGAGACTGACCGCGACCTGACCCCGGCAACCCTTTAAATACTCTCCTTGAGTACCGAAAAGTAGCTTACCTCTGGTTGGCAAAGGGTTGCCGGGCGTAGGCCTGAAGTGTGTTTCTTTGAGTATACAAATACCTGAAGTACAGGCTTATTAAAGACTTAACTCTAACATTCTTATTACAAGTCCGAAGGCCGACTACTTCTACACAGACTGTGAATATATGGTTCCTCTCACTGCTGATGCCGCGATGGTATAAGCCGACATAGCATATGTGGGGGATTGTCCGCCACAATATCACACTCCAGAGCCCCCCTTACATGCTTACAAGGCCCGCCCCAGGGGACACATTACCTCCCCCCCCCCCACCTAGGGTGGCCATTTCCAAAAAGAGGACAGTGCATATCGATAATCATAATACACACACACACACACACACATATATATATATATATATATATATATATATATATATATATATATATTATATATATATATTGGTAGGAGGCCATGTTGTATACATGATATCAAGAAGTCTACAGCGACAATGGCGTTGTTGAGTTTATATTGAAGCTTTAATTTCTCTCGTGCAACAAGTTTCTGTGCTGGTTCCAAATACCTGAAAAGGTGTCCAAAAGACATTTGGTACGGTTTTCTCTATTTTAATTTCTCCGATACGTATTTCGACCTTACTCGGTCATCCTCAGGGAGGGAGTTACAATGGTTGGTTATTACATAGGTTTAAATACAGGCCGTACATTGGCCGAACACTGGGAGAGGTCATTTCCTGTAGCCGTGATCCGTAGCGGTCCGTAAGTCGAAGTAGCAACTTCCTTGTGGATTATGGAAAGGGGTGACCCTCTCCAAAAGACTCGCATACCACCTCCAGAATGGCGCCATCAAAACACATATGACAAAAGAACACAAAACCACCATCACCATCTCTCCTCACTCACCTCACTCCCATCTCTCTCTCTCTCTCTCTCTCTCTCTCCTCCTTCCCCTCACCTCACTCTCACTCCCCCTCTCTCTCTCCCCTCTTCTCTCTCCTCTCCCACTCCTCTCTCTCCCTCCCTCTCCTCTCTCTCTCTCTTGTCCTCTCTCCCTCACCTCTCGCCCCCCTCCCCCTCCCTCTCCCTCTCCCCTCCCTCTCTCTCCTCCCCCCCCCCTCTCCACTCCCCCCCCCCCTCCCCCCTCCCCCCTCCCTCCCTCTCTTCACCCCCCCCTTCCTCTCTCCTCCCTCCCTCTTCTCTCTCCCCCTTTCTCTCTCTCTCCCTCCTCTCCCCCCCCCTCCCTCTCTCCTCCCCCCTCCCCTCCCCCCCCCCTCTCTCCCCTCCCCCCCCCCTCCCCCCTCTCTCTCCCTCCCCCTCTCTCCTCTTCCCCCTCTCGCTCTCCCTCCCCCCCCCTCCCCCACCCCCTCCCCTCTCACCCTCCCCCTCCCCCTCCCCCCCTCCCCTCACTCTCTCCCTCCCACCCACTCTCTCCTTCTCTCCCTCCCCTTCTCTCTCTTCCCATCCCCCTCTCTCTCTCCTACTCCCCCTCTCTCTTCTCCCCCTCTCTCTCTCCCACTCCCCCCTCTCTCTCCCCTCCCCCTCTCTCTCTCCCCCTCCCTGTCTCTCTCTCTCTCTCTCTTTCTCTCTCCTCCATCCCCTTCTCTTTCTCTCCCCTCCCCTCCTCTTTCTCTCCCCCTCCCCTCTCTCTGTCTCTCTCTCATCCTCACCCTATCTTTCTCTCTCTCTTCCCCTCTCCCTCTCTCTCCCTCACTCCTTTCTCTCTCTCCCTCCCTCCTCTCTCTCTCCCATCCCCCTCTTTCTCTTTCCCTCTCCCCCTCCTCCCTCCCCCTCTCTTCCTTTCCCTTTCTCTCTCCCCACCCCCTCTATCTCTCATTCCCCCTTACCTCCCCTTCCCTCTCATTCTCTCTCTCTCTCCCTCCCATCATCTCTCTCTCTCTCTGTGTGTGTCTCCCTCCCTCCCTCTCTCTCTCCATTCTCCCTCCCCTCCCCCTCTCTCTCCCTCACCCTATCTCTGTCTCCCCCCCTCTCTCTCTCCCCCTCCCCCTCTCTCTTTCTTTGTCCCTCCCTTTTCTCTCTCTCTCTCTCTGTCCCTCCCCCCCCTCTCTCTCTCTCCCTCTTCCCCCTCTCTCTGTATATCTCTCCCCCTCCCCCTCCCTTTGTATCTCTCTTCCCCTCCCCCCCTCTCTCTCTATACCTTCCCCTCCCTCTCTCTACCTGCCCCCTTTCTCTCTCTCTCTCGCTCTCTCTCCCTCCCCCTCTCTCTCTCCCCTCCCCCTCTTTCTCTTTCCCTCTCCCCCTCCCTCTCCATCTCTCTCTCTCTCTTTCCCTTTCTCTCTCCCCACCCTCTCTCTCTCTCCTCCCCCCTCTCTCCCCCTCCCCCCTCACTCTCTCTCTGCCTCCCACCTCACTCTCTCTCCCCTTCAACTGCACAACAAATATTATACCACAAAGTTTATACCACTTGGGACGGCATTACAACATAATAGCACACGAAACATATTGAAAACCTAGAGATTAGCGATGAGGTACGAGCATACATTCAAATGAACACCATCAGAAAAACGACAGAGGTTATTTTTAAAGAGTCACTGTGAAAAGCAGATTTTACTTTTAACTGTGTGTATATATATATATATATATATATATATTTATATATATATATATATATATATGTATATATAGAATAAACCTGATATGATCTATTTTGACTACATAAAAAATGAAATATTCATCATAGAAATTGGAGTAACATCTCTTGCTAAACTAAAAGAAGTTGAATATAAAAAGTATCGAAAGTATGAATTGCTGAAAAATGAACTAAGATTGATATATATTATGAAAGTAAAAATAATCCTGTATGTTATTATATGAGATGCATTTGTATCAGAGTATCATATTATGCACACAAAAGAGTTATTCGACGATGGAAATATAAGGAGTTAGATAGCAATGAATGTGGTAAAAACAACGAGTGAATTTATTTTAAGCAGGGTCAACAAACGTCTTTAGTTGAAAAAATGCTTTATATATATATATATATATATATATGTATATATATATATATATATATATATATATATATATATATATAGATATATATATATATATATATATATATATACATATATATATATATATACGATATATATATATATATATATATGTATATATATATAACATATATATATATATATATATATATATATACATATACATATGTATATATATATATATATAATGTGTAATATATTATATATATATGTATATATATATATATATATATACAGACAATCCAAAGCCTAGAACTGAACTGATAGTGATCAGCAAAGCTACTTTGAAACAGCGTCAGCCAAATAACTGAACATGCATTATACGAGTGGAGCTGACGACATATGAAACGCGTTAAGCCTCAACCCGCAGGTACTGGTTTAATTAGATAACGGATAATGATGCAAACTAAATAGGCCTACCTTGGCAATAATACGGTACCTGTAATCATACGCATTCATTTTAATTATGTTTTTTTTTTCTTCTTCTTCTCAGTAACAGTACTAGTTTACAAACCACTGAATCTAACATGCTGTCTCGTACCTGATCCTGCTTGGATGTTTTGTACACCCATTATTCCCTGGCGATACCTCAGCGACCCCATGACCTGTTTGTGAGCCCACATCATGACCATTCCGACCCCACTTGGGGTCCCTCCCTCCCTCCCTCCCTCCCTCCCGACCCCTGATTTGGAAACCCCTGGTCTAGATGAATGGTTCTCAACCTGTGATCTATGAGACGCTATTGAACCACGGTGGACAAGTGTGACCGCTAACGTAAAAACACAAGAATGAAGGAGGCTGCAAGAGACCATAAGGCCTACACTAGGCAGCTCCATATCCATCACCACCTGTCATCCCCATCCATAAAGTTGTCTAACAGTTTCTTAAAACAACTGATAGTTTCAGCGCTCACTACATGGTTACTAAGTCTATTCCATTCATTGACCACCCTATTAGTAAACCAAATCTTGCCTATTTCCTTTAAAATCTAAATTTGTCCAGTTTATACCCATTACTGCGAGTCCTGCCCTGTTGTTTTATTATGAGGACCTTGTTTGCATCACCCTTGAACACCTCTATTAGATCACCCCGCACTCTGCGTCTTTCCAGAGAGTGTAAGTTAAAGTGCCTAAGCCTCTCTTCGAAAAGCAAATTTATGAGTCCATGTATCATTTGGTGAATTTGTACACTACGTGGGATTGACGTATTCCACGAGGTTTTGGGGCGGTGTGGTTTCTCAGAATTAGAAAAGATGCTTTCTTGTTCCTGTAATAAGTGATGAGTGATAATTATTTGTCACGTTCTTTCGTGGGGGTTACATTTCTTTCAATAATGTCTTTTATTATTTTCTCATCATCTTTATATTTATTGGACATGTGGGACAACAACAATGGATACTCCAACAATGAAGTCCGATCTACACTCAGAAGAGTTATTGGCACCTGGTACCAAGAACCTCATCACACTGCCACAGAACATGAAGGAACTACACACCGCATAAGTCCCACATGTCCAATAAATATAAAGATGATGAGAAAATGATAATAAAAAACATTATTAAAAGAAATATAGCCCCCACGAAAGAACGTGACAAATTATCACTCATTACTTATGACAGGAACAAGAAAGCATCTTATCTAATTCTGAGAAACCACACCGCCCCAAAACCTCGTGGAATACGTCAATCCCACGTAGTCCACAAATTCAGTTGCCTGGAGTAGGACTGTACGCCCCTATCTACCTACGTGGGAAGGACAACTACCACCCTGTCCAGAAGAATCACCCTTCACCTACAATAAGGAGGACCTAAACAACACCTTTGGACCCATCACAGACGCCATCTCGATAGGGAAACCATGGTACATAATACAGAAGTCGTCGAAAAGGAGAAGGACCTCCAACGTCTGACTATCTTGGAGGCTGTAATTGTAAAAGATTTACAGCCCATTATTAATGTACAAACAAATGATTTCTTACTCCGTCCCAGCATGAAATCTACACGTAGGAGACATTTGTTCACAAAAATAGAGCCGCCGTATCGGAGAACACCTACACACAGACAATCCACAGAGGTTCAAAACGAGCACCCCGCAGAGGACAAAATGTCATGCCGTAGACGAACGGTTAGGCTGAGGAATCAACCAAATAGCGCCAGCCAAGCAGAGGAGAGTCATTAGTGATCTCTCCCAGTTTTGTCTTTATTCATTTTTATACCCACCATTGACATCTTCCCTTCATTCCAACTGAAGATGCAGAACGATCTGCAAAACGTCTTGGATTTATTCTACTGCGTTTTGTTTATTTTAATTTTTGTGTATAACATAGACTTTTGTGTTAATATAGGTTCCCAATGTCAATTGGAAATTTGCTTCTTCCCCTCTCTTTTCCTCAGAAATCTACTTTCCGAAAGCTTACGAAAGAAATTAATTTCTAATGAATTTGCTGTCGTTTTCAACAGAATATGCTTGAAAGAGAATCTCCTGCCACGCTTCACGAACATAGTATATATGTATACATATATATATATATATATATATATATATATATATATAATGTATGTATGATATAAATTATGAGCAGTTGTCCCATACTTGTTGGTTACCAGGACGGTTCAAACGTCCGTCACGTGTACTTCTACCCCTACCTCTCCGAATGCCTCTTCACTATGTCATATATTGTGTACCTTGTTTCTTCATTTTATAATTCCTTCTTTGTATTTGCACTGAAGATGTAATTATACGAAAGCGCTCTGCTTCGTTAGTTTACTTTTCCTAGTGGTTACTTACGCATGTATGTATATATATATATATATATATATATATATATATATATGTATGTATACATATATATATATATATATATATATATATATATATTTGGATGATGGAGAACGTAAACACAGGGGAAGGCTCGGAACCCTAAACACTCAAACGTTTCGTTCGCGTAGAACTTCTTCTACGCGAACGAAACGTTTGAGTGTTTAGGGTTCCGAGCCTTCCCCTGTGTTTACGTTCTCCATCATCCAAATAATTTGTCCAAAAATACTTATCAATATATATATATATATATATATATATATATATATGTATGTATACATACATATATATATGTATACATACATATATATATATATATATATATATATATATACGTATATATATATATTTATATATATACATATATATATATATAGTATATATATATATTTATAAACATATATGTATATATAAGACTGAAGGTGGAGGAAGCAGACGAGGAGTAATGGGAGAATTTCACACTTTAATGTTTCGACCCGCAGGGTCTTGATCATAAAACTAACAACTCAAACATAACAGGAAATTTTATATATGGTCGGGTCATCTCATGGGACGCTTCGGAAAGCTTATTTCATTTGCGTATTCTTTTGTTATTGGTAAGCTTGTGGATTTTGCTAGACATATAAAGCCTTCTCTATTTTTAATGTTGTTATTAGTGTTAATGTATGCTGCCTCAATTGTCTTCCTCGGTTTCTTGGATGATTATTTATTTAATATGGTTGCGTTGTTCCAATCTGGAAGGTGGCCATGCTTATCAACATGCATTACTATGGAGTTAGATGATCTATGGGCTTTTACGTCATTTCTATGTTCATTTATTCTTTTATTAAGTCCGCGACCAGATTTACCAAAATATGACGAGGGACAGCTTTTACACAGGATTTTATAAACAACGCTGTTTTCGTTAGTGGGATTACTGTACCTACGCGTTATCAAATGTCCTACTTTGTTACCTGATGTCCTAGCTATTCTAATGCCCGCTTTTAGGAGAAAAGTGTCTAGGTGTGAATTTATATTAGAGTTTGGTACTGCAACGTATCTGGTTTCATCATTACATTTATTATAATTTTTATTTTTGTCTTTCCTTTTGTTAATTATTTCTTTGGCTTTCTTTTTCAATCTACATAAGAGACCTTTTGGATATTTGAGTTTGATGAAAGTCTCTGTGACATGTAACTCAAGATCTAGAAATTCTTTACTGCATAGACGAAATGCTCTGAGGAAGAAACCTATTATAGTACCTGTTTTCGTTCCATCATTATGTCCTGAATAGAAGTGTATGTAGTCTTCTTTATTAGTTGGTTTCCGGTATACTGAAAATTTCACATTTTTATCTATTCTATGGATAATTGTGTCTAAGAAAGGTAATTTTCCGTTATTTTTATTTACTGCAGTAATATGTATACTTTCTTTTACACTTTTTAATCTCTTGAGATACAGATATTAACAACAAACTCAGGAGATTAAACAGTTATAGTTAAACCTTTCTTTGGGCAGTCAATATCAATCCCACTGAAGCTGGCCAGTGTCGATAATATCTCCATCAGTCTTTTCTAGCCGCAGGAAGAGTGACAGGCTTCCTTGATGAAACACAGTCCACATCTGGCAAGATAAAAAATGCACACGTGTGGAGTTGTCAGGGAACCTCTGGACACTGTCTCGACAAAGTCCTTAACGTCACTGGTCACAAGAGGTTCCTCGGCGCTGAAGACCCATCGTCCGCGCACTTCGTCTCAAGCCACCCCGCCACATAGGCCGCACTACACTCCTCATTCACAGTCAGTGTCACATATGTGGTGCACCTCTCAATCGAGGCTGCATCCTCTAGGTGAATTGCAGTCCCCAAGCAGGTATGTTCCTTCGACACAGGGTGGACATCGATGGACTGGAGGTTTACGGCAGCATATCTCGTGAGGCGCTACTTGCACATATCCCCAGTGGTCATGAAAGAGTTTGCACCAGTTGATTGACGGTAGACTGAGAACTCCCCCTCAAGCCGGTCACTCTGGATCGCACGCAGCAGTACATAATGGAAGTCAGCGTTTCTGAACAAGTAGCGACAAACGGCAATCAGTCCATGCATAGTCTGCACTAGTGCATTCTTGGTGTCATGGGTGAAACACTTTATTTTATTTGCTCCGTGTCCTGAAGAAGCCTCTTGGAAAATCAACAGGAAACTCTGCAGGCTGGTTGACTGGGGATCCTGAACAGCTCGATATGGATCGTTCATGCGCTGATCTTGCCCCTTCCCAGATACATTCACTAAATTCCACCAGTTGAGGATGATTTGGATCAACTTAGCAGAGTCATGACATCCTCTGAGCTTCAATGAAGCCACAATTTTTTCATTGAAGACCTTCAAGACATTCTGCACATTTTGTAGTTGAAGTCGTGAGGGGTTGACAGCAAATTTAGTGAGGGGAGTAGTCTTCAGAATACTGCCTTTCTCCGACTTGTACAGTTCCTTGGCATCAGCAAATGATGCTGTTGTTTTATTGTCAAGACTGATCTTCTGGCACTTCTCACTGATCCACTTGTTGCGGACGCACTTCAGAAGATGCACTGTGTCAAAAAGGAGAAACCAGACACGCTCTTTGTCAAGAGGATGCTTGGCTGTGGCACGGCAATCACCCGGAAAACCAAACAGCTTACAGTACTGCTGGTTTATCTTGTGGTTGCCTGCGATAGGCCCGATGACACGCCCACCTACCCTCTCAACAGCAGCTGCCGCCTCCTTCACACGCTCAAGATGGTATGCTGTTGTGAGCTTGTGGACGGGTGTCACAGAAATCATAATACTAGGTCCTCTGTGCAACGACTTCATCATAATACGTAGCATAAAAGTGGGCTTTCAGTCTGGCTTGTTCACTGCCATGCCACTCAGAACCCCATCAGAAAATGCAACAGTTGGCCGAATCTGTACTTCATCTATCAAGAGAAATGCATTCTTCTGCTGCAGTGTCTTCATTTTGGCAAATGTTTCCCTCATCACCTGATCCTTGTCAATAGATGAAGTGATGTACTGCAGCTTGCGTTTGCTTGGCACCACCAAAAAGTCTCTGAGCTGTTTATAAATACACTTGGGGTACGATTCAAGAGCAAAACAATAATCATTCATGGAAAACTGTTTCTGTGATCAAAGTTCCAATTGACGTGTCAAAAATACCAGCTTCTTCTCATTCTCGGTGTTCACACAGGCTGACGTGTGGGTTTGAAGAAGAGTGACAACAGTCTCAATCATTTTGTCAAACAGGATGTCATAGTTAATCGCTAAGCGCACAGCTTCGGCAAACTGACCATACGACCTCAAACCATTGTTGGGATGAAGTGTCTTACCCAGTGGTACACTAATACCCTTCTTGAATGCACGGCAGATCAGTGGGCTACACAACGTGGGCGTGTTTTCGACAATTACAGACAGTCTGCACTCACTGAAATTTTCTGTCATGAACAAACACACTAACCTTTTTTCCGATCTTGAAATGATTAGGTTCTTGTACTGCTTCTGTAGGTCACGTTCAGGTCTAAAAGCATCAAATGACGTAATCGTATCTTTCTGAAGAAAATGCCTCAGTTGTTTCTCTTCGGCCTTTGCCGGGCGAGGTACAGGTTTTGAAGATGGCAGACATGAAGCAGGCACTGGGAGGGATTGCAGGTCGCGTAGAACCACCAGGCAATTTGATAGAAGGAGGGTTAGCACCTCAGTGTTTCTCACAAATGAAAAATCTGTCAGAATCAACAACAAAGTTCTTACGTGGTAGTAGCACATCAAACCACTTCTGTCTTTCATAACGGTCTTTTGGCAGTCGAAACACTCGGCACCTGTTATCCTTGTTATAATTACCGTTGCAGTTCATAACACCACACTTATTCGGCATTTTGAATACACAAAATTAGCAAGAAAGAACCTATGAAGAACCAAACAGACAAAATCAGCAAGAACCTATGTAAACAAATACTATCCACTTCTAAATGCAGCCATGCGCGAAAGAAGGAGTAACACAACTTTACACCTCCACTGCTCGTAGCACACTGGACTGGCCTCCGCTAGCGGAACCAGGAATCTGGGTGTGCACGTCCTGTATAATAGTAGTCCTTGATATAGGCTATATGTATATATATATATACATATATATATATATATATATATATATATATATATATATATACATATATATATGTATATATATAGCGTGTAATTTAAAGACAGCACGCGGTCGTCGTCTTCTTGTCTTCACGGTTGATGTTTCTCAAAACTTGTTCAGTTTTGGCCGACGTTTCGGAACTTCCTGGTTCCATCTTGAGGGACATCTAGCGAGAAGGGTCTGAGGTTGGTTATGTCCCATGCGGGGACCATTTGGGCTCTCTGCGTGAGGAGATAATAGCTGATTGGCTGCCTGGACGACGTGTGGTTCCTGTCCACAGAAAACGAAACAGATAAAGAAATAATGAGAGACAATATACGAATGCGTGCGTACAGCAGCAGCACGGGGGCAGAGTAACATCAACTCACCACCAAACCTTGATTTGGCGCGAAAACATAGAGAAGCTTCCTTGGATTCTCCCCATTACAGACTGTACAACGATGGTAGATAAATAATACAATGGCAATATTAAGGACAAACAACATCCCATGCATAATTACACAATTACGGTATTAATGGTTAAAATATGTAACTCGTAATTGAACAATACGTAAGTATAATACGTAACAATAATTGTACAGCGCTACAACGCACCACGCCATTACAATAAACAAAAACGTACAGAACCAAGGAAACAGGCCAACTGGTAAATTTTGCAAGCATCACAACATCGCCAAAACGCCATTACAAGAAGACCAAGATGTCTATTAATACAAATGCAGCGCGCGCGCGTGTGTGTGTGTGCCTGTATATGCGTATGTGTGATTCACCATGATCTTGGACCACGTGTTGGACCCGTGATCGACGGCTACTACCCTCCCGGATGAGAGCTCAGAGCTCATGTATGGCCGATCTGTGGGTAATGCTGTGACATGACACACACACACACACACACACACACACACACACACACACACACAAGTTTTCGCCCACAGCGATACTGACATTATTTCAACTCTGAGTGGGGTTCGAACTCGGACCACTGGGTTAGCAGTTGCGAACGCTACCACTGCACCGTCAAATCGTATATATGTATCAATGTATTTGTGCATGTGTATATATGCATGTGTGTGTGCGTCCAACTATGTGTACGTGGTTGTGTGTGTATGTGCATGTATGTGATTCACTATGGTCTTGGAACACGTGTTGGACTTGTGATCGACAGTTATTAACCTCTCGGATGAGAGCTCAGAGCTCGTATGACCTTACATGCTCACACACTCCCAACTCTCCGGCCACGAGAGTTGGAGTAACAACCCGCAGCGCATATATACTGAAATTATTTCAGCCCTGGTCAGCATTCGAACCCGGACCGCCATAGTGGCAGGCGAGAACTCTAGCCACTGCGCCATGGGGTTGTGTATTTGTAAATGTGTGTGCGTCCGTGTATATGCGTGTGTGTATGTGTACATACCAATGATTCTCAACCTGTTTTTGCCCACCATGCCCCACACCCGCCTAATCACCTTTAAAATCACTAATGACCCCCATGTGATGATAATATACAATTCTTATCATTTGAAAAATAAACTTCCATTCAGCTGAAAAAACAACATAAAAAACTTGGTTAAAGCCACTTAAAAAGAACAAGGCATCAATGAAAAAAAATGAATAAAAAAGAATACCCAGACTTCTTCAGTTGCCCCCCCCCCTTAAAAATACTATTGCCCACATGAAAAACAGTTGCCCTACGTTGAGAAGTATGACATTAAACCGTCTACTATATTTCCTTTTACCCACTTCACGACGCCATCAATGAAGTACAGAAATATATGGCCATGTCTTTGACTAGTTTCGCCGTTGTAATTATCATAGAACAAACCACTTGTTAAGTTGTTACAAGAAAGTGTTTCAGATAATCATCCTCCCATCCCAACACCCTATACTGTCGTATCAGATTCATCAAATGCTCCGCAAGTAGTTTCCAAACCCAAGTCCCGCCATCCACCGATCCACAAAATCTATTTTTGTGTCGTCGAAATTTCCACCAGCTTCAAATCTGTACCTTCCAGTTGAGTACTTGGTGTTGGCATCCTTGGCAACGAACGGACATGTCGTCATCGTGATTCTTTTACACTATAAACCTACAAATGTCCATTAATTAACATGGGGATTGTAGGTGTCGGCGAGGCTGTGGTGGGAGCGGGGAGGTTGTAGCGGTGGGTGAGCTTGTAGTAGTGGTTAGTTAGCGGGATAGATAGATGCCATTCAAACCACAATTACAATAAATTTTGCTGTCTACAACTGTCTTATTATACCCCAAAAATGCACATCAACTTTTTGTTGTGTTTATAAGCAAGTTTCAAAGGGGTATAATGCCTAAATATAGTGAATGATAATGCCCGCGAAATAATCCCGCCAAAATGTAGAATTCTGGTTCCCACAGAAATTACTACTTCATATATTTGATATTAGAGATATTTCCGAGTGAATATGACAATATTTCGTAATGCTTGGCAGCTGTTACTTATTCTAGGAATCTGGACGATCCTCAAAGAATGATTTGCGCTCTCCTGCTGAAATAGCCTGTTAGCAAATGACCACTTAATCTTAACCGGTGCTATGATTAATATGTCGTATTTGATACATCTTATTCACACATGACATTACATTTGACATGTTGGCCCTCGCTGCCTTCACTAATGCAAAATAACATTTGGTAAGCAGTTGTATCGTACTCTCTGGGCATTATGGGGATGCAGACAAATTGTAACAACCAATTGTCGACATTTTTGGGAAGAGCTCGCACATTTGGTAGTGGGTGGTTTCGGAAAGGATAGTGATTCGTCAACGTCAAAACACGAGATCACTTTCGACCAATCAAATTTGATCTCTTTGGTCTTTGCTCTCTGCCCCCGTGCCCGGGCGCTAAGCAGTCGGCAATCGGAAAGAAAACGGCATGCAGTCAGAATAGAAGAAAAAATATTAACCTATGAAATAGGTTACAGTAACTAAAGATAGTTTTTATTTATTTGTGCTATATTCAAAGTGTAAGCGGAGTCTAAATTTTTAAGAAGTCTTGCACGGAATCGAAACTATTCTGGACATCGGTGTCTTTACATCGAGTAAGGTAGGTCTGAAAAACACGAATACACATACACAGAACATATAGCAATGCCCGTATCATGGTAGTGGGAGTGTAATATTCGTTATTGTGGATTCGTTCGAACTACGAATCGAGACCTCGTATGCCTAAATGGAAGCTGTCGAAGTTTCTAGACTGGGCAGGCAAGCCTACAGAGCCCAGAGGTCGCCGGGTGGAGGGAGGGAGGGGGTGGGGGGTTAGAACGGCAATTTTAGAATCTTAGGCGAAATGATACGGGCTCGACAACGTAGGGTTATCGTATACTTGAATCCAGGGCACGGTAGCATTGCCACTACAAATTAAACCCGACTAGAGTCGGATATTTGTTAGCGTTTCCTGTCCCACGATTTGAGTAAACGGTAAGTGCAGCAGCAGCAGCAGCAGCCGCCGCCGCCGCCGTCAGACAAATTACCACTTCTAGGTACAATGAAGAGGACCTAAACGAGGCCAAGCGATCCTGGGGTGAGTACAAGGTTTTTGTATTTAACGGTAAGTAATGAATTCTTGATGTGGAAGACCAATTTTCGTAATGAAGCAAGTTGGCGTTCTTGGCGCGAATATTCCCATACCCCCAGCGGCATTAAGCAAAATTTTCGCGTTCGATATGTTTTCGTCGCTCTTCCGTAGATACACCCTCCCTCCCTTCCTACCCATTTTTTTTTTTTCCTCGACTGGATTTTGAAGACTGCCTAGTCAACGCTTTTCAAAGGCAAGTTTATTTCAACATGTTTGACATTGTTGCCTGCATTATACAAATCTTGGAAGTGTTCTCTATATTAACAAAGCTTATTTTTCAGGAATCTTCGACACTGTAATGAAATGGCCCGCAAATTGTCAAATTATTAAACGAGGTTAACATTACGGTTCTCGGAAAACGGGAACTTCAAATACATGAATTAAGGTTAGTAATCAATTTGGTTCAAATGTTCGAACAATCTTTTTTAAGAAACTAGTGCAGTACAAATTGTTCAAAATACGTGGTTTTATTCCTATGCAATACAAGATTGATTTCGTAATGAAGCCGATATGGCGTTTTGGCGCGAATGCCCCAGCGGCGGCCAAGCCGACATTGGAATTGTAGACCGTGGCGAATTTAGTTTTCGCGTTCGATTTTTTTCTAACGTAAATTTTCAACTTGTTTCGACTGGATTTCGAAGACTGCCCTAGCCAACGCTTTTCAAAGCAGAGTTTATTTCGGCGTATTTGACAAATGTCGTCTGCATTATTATACAAATCTTGGTAATGTTCTATATTGATAAAGCTTACTTTTCAGAAATGTCGCCAATTAGAGGGCCCGCAAATATTCGTTAAGTATTTAAATGAGAGGAAGTGAATACGGTTCTTGGAAAACGGAGAACTTCAAATACAACAATTAAGGTTAGTAATTTTGGTTCAAATCTTCGAACAATGTTATTTAAGAAATGACAGTACACTACAATTTTTTTAATACGTGTTTTCATGTGCAATGTAAGATTTTTTATGTAATGAAGCAAATGTGGAGTTTTGGCGCGCATGTTACCCCCAGCCAAGCCTTACATTGAAATTCTAGACGGTGGCGAATTACTTATAATTTAAAGTTTTCGCGTTCGATTTTTTTTTTCCGTCAATTTTGAAAAAAATTCGACTGGATTTTGAAGACTGCCTAGCCAACGCTTTAAAAAGGTGAGTTTATATTAACATGTTTGACAGTGTCGCCTGCATTATACAACCCTTGGTAATATTCTCTATATTAATGAAGCTAAATTTGCAGAAACCTTGGTCGCTATAAAAGCGGGCCGCAAATTGTTAAGTCTTTAAACGAGAGGAAATAAACGTTAGTTGTTGGAAAATGGGCAACTTCAAATGCAGGAATTAAGGTTAGTAATTCGATTTAAATCTTCAATGTTGTATTTAAGAAATGAGGAATATGTAGTAGTTGGTGGAGGAGGGGGAGGATGTACAGTTCGAGGAGGAGGAAGATGTACCGTGGGTGGTGGAGGAGGAGGAGGAGGAAGATGTAGTTGGTTGGGGAGGAGGAAGATGAAGTAGTTGGTGGAGGAGGAAGATGTACAGTGGGTGGTGGAGGAGGAGGAGGAAGATGAAGTAGAGATGGAGGAGGAGGAGGAAGATGAAGTAGAGTTGGAGGAGGAGGAGGAAGATGAAGTAGAGTTGGAGGAGGAGGAGGAAGATGAAGTAGTTGGAGGAGGAGGAGGAAGAAGCACAGTGGGTGGTGGAGGAGGAGGAGGATGAAGTAGTTGGTGGAGGAGGAGAAAGATGAAGTAGAGCTGGAGGAGGAAGATGAAGTAGAGCTGGAGGAGGAGGAGGAAGATGTGGAGTTGGTGGTGGAGGAGGAGGAGGAAGATGTGGAGTTGGTGGTGGAGGAGGAGGATGTGGAGTTGGTGGTGGAGGAGGAGGATGTGGAGTTGGTGGTGGAGGAGGAGGAGGATGTGGAGTTGGTGGTGGAGGAGGAGGAGGATGTGGAGTTGGTGGTGGAGGAGGAGGAGGATGTGGAGTTGGTGGTGGAGGAGGAGGAGGATGTGGAGTTGGTGGTGGAGGAGGATGTGGAGTTGAGTTGGTGGTGGAGGAGGAGGATGTGGAGGAGGAAGATGTGGAGTTGGTGGTGGAGGAGGAAGAGCTGGAGTTGGTGGTGGAGGAGAAGGAAGAGTTGGAGTTGGTGGTGGTGGAGGAGGAGGAGGATGTGGAGTTAGTGGTGGAGGAGGAGGAGGATGAAGAGTTGGTGGTGGTGGAGGAGGAGGAGGATGAAGAGTTGGAGTTGGTGGTGGAGGAGGAAGAGTTGGAGTTTGTGGTGGAGGAAGAGCTGAAGTTGGTGGTGGAGGAAGAGCTGGAGTTGGTGGTGGAAGAGGAGGAGGAAGTGCTGGAGTTGGTGGTGGAAGAGGAGGAAGAAGAGTTGGTGGTGGAGGAGGAGGAGGAGGAAGAGCTGGAGTTGGTGGAGGAGGAGGAAGAGCTGGAGTTGGTGGTGGTGGAGGATGAAGAGTTGGAGTTGGTGGTGGAGGAGGAGGATGAAGAGTTGGAGTTGGTGGTGGAGGAGGAGGATGAAGAGTTGGAGTTGGTGGTGGAGGAGGAGGATGAAGAGTTGGAGTTGGTGGTGGAGGAGGAGGATGAAGAGTTGGAGTTGGTGGTGGAGGAGGAGGAAGAGCTGGAGTTGGTGGTGGAGGAGGAGGAGGAAGAGCTGGAGTTGGTGGAGGAGGAGGAGGAAGAGCTGGAGTTGGTGGTGGAGGAGGAGGAGGAAGAGCTGGAGTTGGTGGTGGAGTAGGAGGAGGATGTGGAGTTGGTGGTGGAGTAGGAGGAGGATGTGGAGTTGGTGGTGGAGTAGGAGGAGGATGTGGAGTTGGTGGTGGAGTAGGAGGAGGATGTGGAGTTGGTGGTGGAGGAGGATGTGGAGTTGGTGGTGGAGGAGGATGTGGAGTTGGTGGTGGAGGAGGATGTGGAGTTGGTGGAGGAGGATGTGGAGTTGGTGGTGGAGGAGGATGTGGAGTTGGTGGTGGAGGAGGATGTGGAGTTGGTGGTGGAGGAGGATGTGGAGTTGGTGGTGGAGGAGGATGTGGAGTTGGTGGTGGAGGAGGATGTGGAGTTGGTGGTGGAGGAGGAGCTGGTAAAGTTGTAGGAATTTGTGGTTGAAGATCTGAAGAGGAGGAGCCGATGGTCGAGACGGTTAAATGTCGTGGGGGGGGGGGAGTGGCATTGATGGTTGAAGAGAGAGGATGAGATGGAGTTGAGACATTGAAGGAGTTGGTGGAACCAAAAGGAGGTGAAGAGGAATTGGGAAGACGATAATCCAGGTCTGGGAACAACAGAAATGCGAGATCGGGATGAGGTCAAACTAGTAGGTGAGACTGGGTGGGGGGTGGTGGGGAGACGGTATTAAATGCATAGTGGTCGAGGGAGAGGAAATAGTTGCTGTTGGGTTTGTGGGGATGGGAGTCAGTCGTACTGCTGGTTAGGTGTGGTGGTGGGTGGGCGGACCCTTGGAGTTGGAACCTGATGATCAAGAACCAGCCTCGCCGTGGTGGGAAGGATCTTCGCTTCTTCAGAAGTGGAAGTGGCTTCAGACGGACCTGAAGGACAAGGGAAGGCTCTCCGCTGTGAGTATTGAGAATCTGGTATTTCAGAGATAAAGTTCTATATCCTAGTACAATGGCAATATTACACAAAGCAGTAGATAATTCTCCATGTTCACTGGATGTAAATCTGACATTTCATTGGAGGTCCTAAATTTGGTAGTCTTTTAGATAACATGTCAGATGACGAATCTGATCCCTGTTATGCCCCCTTTTCAGCACCTCGTGGAACTGCAGTTTTAAAAGCGCCGCTGCTCCCTTGACCTACAGTTACTGTCTCTCTTGTATCTCCCCTCGGTAATCTTGAGCCATGCAGCAGGACAGGGCGGCACCTTTGCCTCAAAAGGTACGTCGTGTGGAAAATGTAAATACTCGTAGTGCACACACGACAAGGCTTGTCATGGTAGGCATTGTTAGTTACTGTGCAGTCATTCTTAGCAGTCAGAGCAGAAATTTTAAGACGATAGAATGGCATTCTATTACTTTGAACTTTAGTTGAAAACTGTATATACCAAGAGCTTTCCCCCATCAGGGATGTAACAAAGTTGAAGGCATCATGTACCTAATCCCTCCCACGTATTCCACTCCCCTCCATCCACCACCCTTTCCTTCCTCTCATCTTAGCTCCTCATGGATGACGGGTCATCCCTGTATCATCCCGCCCACTGCCCCACTGGGTCACAAGCAATGTAGTAAGACACGATACATCCACTGAAAGGCAGCCTCGCTTAATCAGTGAACTCTCCGTCCCCTCGTGCAGAAAAGACTGGGGGAATCCTTTTGTACTGTATTAGAATGTTGTTCCCAAAAGAATCCCCTTTGTCTTGCAAAAAGTATCTATACACAGCCAGACTCCACCTCCTATCCCCACCTCCTATCCTTCTTCATTGCTCAACAGCCCTTCCCATCTTGCTCAACGTCCCCCTGCACACCATCCATCCCCCTCGTACTTGGTCGTCCCCTCCAGTTCACTCCCTCCACCTCTGCCTTCGACACCTTTAATCTTGACACATTCTTTGTCCAAACCATCCCAATACGGTTTCATCACCCCTGTTGTCAATCTTTTTTTGATCCTGGTCTCTCTTCCTCCACACAGTTTCTCACTAACCTAGTAACAACCCCTACCATATTTCTTGCACATTTCATCTCGATCAGACATTTCCTCGCTGCTCATGAATTCAGTTTGTCGTAAAATGCTGTCGGCACTCTCCCCTTCATACAATCTTTGAATCCATTCCCAGATGCCTATTTCTCGTGACATTTTTAATCCCCCTAAAAGACATTCAAGTCTACTTGCTCTACAATTTACCTTTACCTCCAATCCTGGAAGCTGTGGCCAAGCAGGTTAGGGTGTTGTTGCTTGTGGCAAAGGTGGAGGGGATGGCGGTTCGAATCCTGCCACAGCCCAAGTTGAACCAAGGGCATGGTTCATTAAATTCCACGCTACAAAGTCATCTGTATGGGCACTGTCCTAGCCTCCCATGGGGGGGGGGGATTGTGACTTTAAACAATATCATAATCGCCTCCAATCCTCACTTTCCATCATATAACCCCAAATACCTAAAGGTATCCACTTCCAGACTCCTTGAAGATTTACTTCAAACTTGCTACCCACTGCCCTTGTACATCTAATCTCCTTGCTTTTACCCACATTTGCCTTAAAATTTCTACTCGTACCTTCCCAAACTCTTCACTTCAGCCCCACCCCCTCCCATCTCGCCCAGCCACAAGCAGTCACCAGTTCCCAATTGGTTCCTCTCCCACTCTCTTTTTAACCATCTCCAGTCCATTGCCCATTACCCTCGCCTTTACCTCCCGCACCACCCCATCCATGTACAGCCTTGGCAACATTAACACACCATTGACGTAGTCCCACCTTTACCTCAAACCACTCGCTCTCACCGTCTCTAAATCTAACGCAGGCTGTACTATTGTAAAAACTTAGACTGCCCTCAAGTTTCCCCCTAATCTCGTGTATCTGCAGAACCACCCACAGTGCCTTTCTGTCGACCTTATCTTTTCCAAATCCATATTGGCCCAAAGTGCATCAACCTTTCACTAAAGCTTTCTCACAAATTTGATCCATCCCTAAACCCACATTGATCTTCACCAATTCCCTTTGTTCCTCTCCTAATCCTCTTACAACCTCCCATGCATACAAACTACTCAGACTTGTCCATGTAAAACTACTATATTGTCCCAGTTTCCCTTCTGAAGGAAAACTGTACATGACGAAATATTGAATAAATGATCTTCGCCATTCCCTAGACTGCCTGGTCAAACCGTTCCTTCTCGGAGGAAGAAAGTTTAAAATGGAATTGTCATCATGGGATGATGCACATGCTGATGGTATCTGAGGACTATTAGATGACATTGTCAAAGACGTGAATGTTGTAGGTGGAAACAAAGCTTCAATAATTTGAACTTCCTAAAGACTAAATTTGGATCGTAATAAATAGCTGTAAATTTGTTATCAAATTTGCATCCTTGGAAAGTTTGCTCCAAATATTACACTGCAACAGAGGGCTCTATTTAAAATGACATGGACAAAGCAGTTTGAGGTAATTACCCAATATTAGTGGTTTGCTGGATAAAAAAACAACTGTTAAACTGAAAGATCAATAGCACTACCAAAACCATTTTATTTGGTAAATGATCGATATACATGAAGTGCAGGTAATGACAAGAACATTGTTCGAAATAATTGCAATTGCCGAGGATAACACAAACAGGCATGTAAGCTCGTTTCCATTGTGGCCCTCGTTACATTTTTTTTTCTACACGAAGTTACAAAGAACATACGTAGTGGGTTAAGGTGGACCAGAGACAGTGGGAAATCAAATGTTTTATGAAAGGCCTGCCTAATGAAAACTTGACTGCCAGCCGAACCCTTGAGCAGTGTCTGTCGGGCAAATTCTGCCCGTGAATGTTGTCAACACGACAGTTGATGAATGACGGGGCGTACCCGAATTGTTGCACTGGCATGGTTGTGTAGTTCCCCCCCACCCTGCGTGGAAGACCTCCTGCAGCACGCGGGAGAATCTGATGCTGGTGCCATCGGCGACCGAAGGCTTTGACATCAATGCGCTACAATAGACCCCTCGACACACCCTGACTGCCTGGCCGGCTTGCGTGACGCTTTCACGTTGTTCGCGTGCGCAAAACAGTTGCCTATTTATCTAAATTTTCCACAATCATTCCTTGCACACAGAAATTAACATGTACTCAAATGTAATATAATCATTCAAATTTTAGTAATATATACTAATCTATCTCCCATTCATTCAATTTTTGCATACAAAAATAAAAAGATGATTAATGTAAAGATATATGGTAATTTGAATGTTCTAGAAGATTCACGCCCGCTAGCGCATGTACTTACATACATACAATGACGCATCAATTTTCGTTGTATAGAACATCTACGCATAATGCTAACAGAATTAGATTTTAAGATGCGAGCTTCTCCTTACATACACAGAATGGGGAGGATTTTTGACTCGGCGTGAACTGACATGGTTTTTCTTGATTAGGTATTCTCACTCTTTCAGTACGGGAAGAAGAGAACAGGGTCAGTTCATGCTAACCATTTATTTCTAAAGACTGCCTTTCGATTCCATAGTAATTTACTGACCAATTTCGACCCAATAGTAATCTACTGACCCCTTTCGACAACCTAGCATTCTACTGACCCCCTTTTGACCCCATGGATGGTCTCATCGACCCCCTTGCTAGCAATCTACTGACCCCCTTTCGACCCCTTCATCGACCCCTGGGGGTTGATATCGACCACTTTGGGAACCCCTGGACTAGCTTATCTGGACACTATATACATCACAAAAACAAATTCATCTAACTTGTATAACATTATCTAACATGTTTGTAAAATAACATAGAATTAATCGTAGGTTTTATTTGTTTGTTTTGGCATTGTTAAGGAAAATAATTTTATTTCACACAAATTTCGCTTAACTCTTGTTCGACGACTTCGTCCGTATGCGCACAAGTCGAGGTTACCATCCGAACAAACGACTTTTACACATGTTGCCAGATACAATTTTTTTTCATAAATTTCCAATTAATATTTCTTCTCTTAGAACATACGAAACACAATTATTTTTGTTTCTAATGCTGTTATCATAACACACCTTGAAATCAAACTAAAGAAAGGAATATATATATATTCGAAGAGAGTGAAATTTATAACGACA
>NC_134788.1:19520413-19560413 GCF_046742065.1 Oratosquilla oratoria | reverse complement strand
GCCAAACCCCCCATCCCCACCCCCACCCCCTCTCTGGATGAACCCAGTCCGCTCGAAGGAGCGTCACCGCAGTGATAATGTCCATGCAGACAGACAGACAGACAGAGGCAGACAGACAGACAGACAGACAAAAAGACGAAGGCGGTCTTGCGTAGCCTCACCAAAAAGGGACGGATTTTTGTTTTCAAACGACCCTCTAGCTAAAAGGGTCATCCATCAGACAGATAGACGGAAAGACAGACTGAGCGACATACATACAGACAGACGGAAAGACAGACTGAGCGACATACATACAGACAGACGGAAAGACAGACTGAGCGACATACATACAGACAGAGAAACGGACAGACAGAGATGAACAGACGGACAGAGACAGACACACAGACATACAGAAAGATAGACAGAGAGACAGGCAGAGACAGACACACAGCGAGACATACATACAGACAGACAGAAAGATAGACAGAGAGACGGACAGACAGACAGACATATAGATGGACAGGCAGACAGAGACAGATGAAGAAGAAGAAGAAGAAGTCGGTGCCGATGCCGAGATGCCCTCCAGAGAGGGAGGGAGGGAGGGAGGGAGGGAGGTAGCAGACAACAACAACAACAGGAAGACTGACTGACCAAGGAAGAAGAAGAACGAAGGAGGGAAGGAAGGAGGGAGGAGGAGAAGATGGATCGACCGAGAAGAGGGGAAGAAGGGCAAACGATTAGAAACAACGGCAAGAAGAAATGGAAAGGGCGGCGAATGCACAAACAAGGCAAGGCGGCGGCCTGGGAGGGGGCAATAATACGAACGATGGAGGAAGGAAAGTGGGAAGCGAGAGGAGGCCAGGAGAGGCGAGCTGAGGGGGAAGGGAAATCAGGGAAGATCAGACTAGGGAGGGGAAATACAGGTAGAGGAGAAGGGAGAGAGAGAAGGGAACGGGAGAGAAGGGGAAAAGGAAGGAGAAGAAATGGAGGGAAACGGGTGAGAAAAGTTTAGGAGAGGAGTGAGGGAGTGAGGGGAATTAAGGTGTTGAGGCTGGATGGAGGGCTGGCTGGGGGTGGATGGATGGAGCAATACTCCAGGTTTTGGGAGGAGGAAGAGGAAATGGGAAGATGGAAAGAGACAGGGGAGGGGAGGGGATGCAACGGGTCCGTGTGCATGTAGTAGTGTCTGGAGAGTAAGAGTGAGGAGGTAAGAGCTGTTGCTGCTGCTGCTGCTATCACTCATCATCATCGTCGTTGTCATCACTGTCATTATCATTATCACTTTAGTATCGTGTTCTATCTAAGTGTGAACACGCCCATATCGTCTCGTTTTCCCCAATATACTTGCAATATTGGTATGGGTTTCACTACCACTAGAATCCTAGCACACTTGCAGGATGGAGCAACGCACCGTCATAATTATAAGAGAACCCACGGACAAGCACTGAGTAAGAAGCAGATGGAAGACCATACAGTTATCCAACACAGAGAACAAACTGACACCAGGGGATTAAGAATGACAAAAGCAGTATACATGCATAACCGAAAACCCATTATGAGCCCCCAATGACTGCCCGAATCCACTCTCCCCTCGGCAACAAGGTCCCAAGCAGCAACGCACGGAGCTCCACAACGTGAACAAATTGGACAAGTAGTACCCTACGGAGGTCCACCTCCCGAACGCAGTACATGAATATTGCCTGCATGCATGCACACACCGCACACGTGCGCGGATATAAGGGGGGGGGGGGCAGGGGGCCCGGGCCCCCCCCTTTTGGCTTTGGCCCTTTGGCCCGATTTCATTTCAGTTCACTATTTCATTTTTATAATCCATGTTTCATCCATGTTATAATCCATTTTTATTATCATTGTATCATTTATGAAAGTTATGGAAAGTTCTGAAAGGTTCGATAACATCTTGATTTCCGCTGACTGTTTTTCCGCTAATTTCCGCCTATATAAGTGACCGCTGCGTTCGACTCTCTGTTGGTATCTGCCGCATTGAATGGTTGTTTTGCTGTTTGGTTAAATATATGAAAGGTTTATCGCTGGAACTCACTACATTGGTGCCCCGTGTGAGGATTTTATTGTACGATTTTGTTACGGTCGTTTTTGTAGTTGTTTTTTGATTTGTCTGATTTCGTCTCATTGAGTTTTGTGGTTTTTCTGGTCTCTCGTGGCTGTTCGATTTTTGATTTGGATAATTCGACTTTGGATATTTAAGGATTTGAATTCATTGATTTGTTAGCATGGAGCAAGAAGAAAATGTAGCTATGGCCGTACAAATCAGGGCTCCACCATTTATGTTTGAAAGCGTCGAAGCATGGTGTTCAATATTAGAAGCTCAATTCCATTTGAATCGAGTGCGCAATCAGAATACTATGTTTTATCATGCGCTGTCAGTTCTGCCTACGGAAGTAGTGGCTAAGCTCCCGAGGGAAGTTATGGATACTAAGGAATTTAAAGCACTACGGCAAGCTCTTATCAGTATAGCTTTTGTAATTGATTATTAAGTACTTGAGTGTTGAGTCGTCCACGTCAAGTGGAGGGAGTTGTTGGCGCTGCCGGTGACACGTTGTTGGTTGGTTGGTTGAGAGGTTGAGTTGGGAAAGTTGAGTTTTCTGTTTTGGGTAATTCGTTGTTTATTTGAATATACTTACCTTTTTTCGTTTGAAATTACTGTTTTGATTACAGCTTTGTTGAGTTAATTCCTTCTCATTCTCACAAGGAGTGTAACATGAAGCGAGCCAGGAGTGAGAGGAAGATCACCTCGTTCTTCAAGGCAAAAGTGATCCAGAAGAGTAATGATGGTGAACATGATAGCAATGAACCCGAGAAACATCCAGGCACTTCAACATCAACAGCTGTCGGACCTTACATCGAAGCTGATGTTGCCGTTAAGGAGCATGAGGACGAGGAGCTCTCTTCTACTCCTGGCACACTGACACTGCCTGCAGCTCCAGTTGACGTTGCGAGTTTCATTGGAAACAAAGTGGCTACAGACGCCGAGATAATGGCCATAATCTATCAGAAGGCCCCGTCTGCTGAATTGCTACCCCTCTGCGACGAAGGTGGTCATAGAAGGCGATTCCAGCCAATCTGGTGCTCCACATACCCCTGGCTCAAATACTCACAACTGAACAAGGGCGGATACTGCATAGCCTGTGTTGTGTTCGGCGGGGACACGGGCGGACTTGGAGACCAGAGGCTGGGCATCTTGGTGTTAAAACCAATGTGCAAATACAAAAAGGCCACCGAAGTGCTCAGCAACCACAACGCGCGCGGATATCATGCGGCGGCTATGTCGAAAATGGAGGGGTTTGTCTACACTGTACGAAACCCGACGAGGGCTGTGGACACTATGCTACACTCGAAGAGGAAGGAGCAGGTCGAAACCAACCGGCGCCTGCTGGTTCCAGTCATTGAGACCATCCTCTTCTGCGGACGAAATATGCTGCCCCTCCGTGGACATCGGGATGACGGTCCATTGGACCTCTCTGTTCCGAGCAAGACCGGAGAGGGAATCTTTAGAGCGCTGCTACGTTATCGAGCCCAGGGAGGAGATTCCGACCTCACCCACCTCCTCATCAGCTCTGTCAGCCGGACCGGGATTTCTACCCTCATCAGCAAGACCATTCAGAACGAGTTGATCGATATCACAGGTGGGTCACACATGGAAGTCACACCATAAAATAGCTCTCTTATTCTTTGAGTAAAATACATGCTGAGGGCAGATGTTACTGAGACCTATTTTGCTTCGCAGGTAGATTGGTGCAGGAGGAGATCTTGGCAGGAGTGTCGGGGGTATATGCAGTGCTAATGGACGAGACCACTGACGTCTCAGGGAAGGAACAAGCAACCATCATCATTCGACACGTCAAAGAAGATGTCAAGGAGGATTTCCTCGCTTTCGTTCATGCCCATGATCTCACTGGTGAAGGCCTGGCCCAACTGCTCATCCACGCTGTCGAGGGCCTCGGTTTGGAGATGTTAAAATGCCGAGGGCTAGGCTTCGACGGGGCGAGTGCCATGATGGGGAAGTTCAGAGGTTGTGCCGCCATCATCATGCAGCAATACCCCCTGGCGAAACCGATCCACTGTTTCAGTCACCGACTGAACCTGGTGCTGACTAAGGCCTGTGATGTCAAAGAAGTCAAACTCGCCCTCCAGACGCTGAACGAGGTGTACAACTTCATCCATTCCAGCAACATGCGTACGCTTCGGTTTACCAAACTCGTGAAGCTATCCTCAGCCAAGCGGGAAAAGCTGGTGCCCCTGTGCCCCACCAGATGGGTCGAGCGGCACGATGCTGTCCTCGTGTTCATCGAGTTTCTGCCTCTCATCGCTATTTTTCTGGAGGATGAGATGAAGTTGGATGCCAACGCCGGACTCCTACTCGCTGCGATTCGGGACCCCCGCTTTCTCGTTGGGTTGGTTGTGGCCGAGTCCGTTTTGGCACACACGCTTCAGCCAAGCAGAATCCTACAGAAAAAGGAAGGTGACCTGGTATGTGCGTACGCACTGATTCGTGAAATTGGTACTCTATTCGCCAAATTTAGAGCGGATGCCGAGGTGTACTTCCACGCTGTGTTCGTGAAAGCCGAAGATCTTCTAGTTGAAGTGGGCTCAGCTCACGATGGCATCCCTATTCCCAGAGTCTGTGCACGACAGACACAACGCGCGAATGTCCCAGCGGCATCTGCTGAGGAGTACTATCGGCGCTCGGTGTATATTCCGTTCGTTGACCATGTGGTCGCTGAGTTGAAGAGCAGATTTGATGATGACACTGTGCCCGTTGCTCTCCAATTGAAAGAGCTGCTCAGGGGCTCAAAAGCAAACGTGGATGCTGTTCTTAAAGCCACTAAACTCTACGAAAGTGACGTTGAGTCACTTTTGCTCGTGCAGACGGAAACACATCGGTGGACATGTTCCGCTCCGGCCTTCGAATCTGTCAAGAAAGCAAAGGAATACGCCGAGGGCCCATATGTTTTCGAACATCGCGAAGCTCCTTACCATCCTACTGACCCTGCCAGTCTCAAATGCAGAAGCCGAACGATCGTTCTCAGCCCTGAAACGCCTGAAGACATAATTGAGGAGCACCATAGGTCAGGATCGCCTCAACGGCCTCGCACTACTCGCCGTCCATAACGATGTAGATGTTCCTGTTGATCGTGTGATCAACAAGTTTGCGGAAAGGAACCGCCGTCTTCTCTTTGCTTAGGCTGCAGTGTGATTAATCCTTTCAGTGTAATAACCTTTGCATGTTACTTTTAAGGCTACTATTATAGGTAATATTATAAAGTATAATGCTTACTGTCTTATATATATATTCTACATTTAAATTGAGGTCTAATGTCTCTAGGTCTCTAGCTATTAATTTCTTACTTTCAATAAAGTTTTGATAAGATACAAAATTCCTCTCTCATTTGAATCCGAAGAGAAACACTGGCACCTAGAGCAGATGGTTATGCCCATTCATTTAGGTCAGTCCGCCAGTTATTAACAAATAAGAATCCCGTGAGTGGAGAAACGGTAATGCTAATGCTCGTTAAACAACCGAAAATTCTGCCGTCGGGCCCCCCCCCCCAAACTTTGTTCCTAGATCCGCGCCTGACCGCACACCTGTTACCTCCCCCAATGTCAGCATGAACCAAATGAATAGCCACGTCACAAGTAACACACAATTATACCTGTATATTCATCGCAGATTAATAATCCTGAAGACGGCCGATTGATGGCCAAAAGTCGTCTACAGAAAACTTACATGGATTTTAGAAGTCTACTTCATAACTTTGCCAACGTAGACCGAAACATTGTAAGAAAATTTGAGAATGCAATCTGAACAATGCTAAAACTGCTGTCGACTTCAATAGACCATGCATTCTGAGTGGCCTTTACCCCAAATATGTGCATATGTATACGTATTAGAAAAGTCATCTTGAGGGGTCACACTGGGCTTCCACGGGGTCCAACAGCGCCGACAGTTCGTTTGAGTAAAAACGATTTTTTTTTTTTTTTTTTCAAATCTCCAAGTATGACATTCTCTTTTCGTCCTATAGGTATAGCAAAGCTGAACGAGCAACTAAGAGAATGCTAGATATACTGTTGATATGTTCTTAGAGAACTCCATATTTAATAAACAAAGTCGTATTCCAGTTATTCAACTGGAGGCTGGATGTAGGATGTGGGAGGAAAAACACTGAGATAACGACCCTTAATACAAAACTATGAGAAATATTGCTACTTTAGTACATATGTAGTAGATAGTGTGTCAAAGTAGGGACCAGCAGAATGAGAGACTGCCCCCGACAGAGCATGGGTGGTAACTTTGACGAAACAATATGGAAAATGTGCGTTTTGTAAAGATATAGGAAAACACGATTCACTGTTAGTTGCACTTAGTGTAGAAGTTTCCTTGATTCTACCATCATTTTTGTACTAGATTAATGCAAAATGGGAATTGAAAAACTCAGAATGAGCTTTCGCACGCTCTTAATGTGGTTTTGGCATATATGTAATTTTTCACTTAACACAATAAGTTATGGACAATGAATTTTCACTCGCCTCTAGCTCAAACCATCTGCCACGGTAAATAAATAAGTAATTAAGCCAAACAAGGTATGGCTAGCATTTTGGACAACAGTTCGAAACTAGCACATTACTTGTTATAAAGCGTGGCTCCATGCCATAATTGCTTGGGGGCGGGGGGGAGGGGCTTTTCTTCACATGGGCGAGGTCTTATAAAGGGGTTCATAAGTTCTCAACAGCGAGGTCCTGTTTAGTCGGGGGCTGCAGGCAGTGTCGTGCAAATGCTTTGCCTTCGGCGTTCGACATCGATGAATTTAACCAATACATATTAAATAATTACGATTACAAACAGTCTACGGAAAGCATGAGGTAAAACAAACCAAAATCTTGATATGCGCAATCTTGCAATAATTGCATGTAGTATGTCACTAAAGTGCTAAGTTGCGTTTACGAGGAAACAGTTGAAAATGGGAGGTTTCACACAACATTTTCCTGCCAACGAGCAGCAACGGACTCTCCCTATGCCTCCGTGGTTGTCACCAAGATGCCCTCCCCTCCCCACTTAATACATGATGCCATTTCTCGATTCATTCTCCTGTCGTTCTCTTTACCCTTCAATACATCTGTGTAACTACTTATCGATGTTTACCTGCCAAACTCATCTATCTATTTACAGCATACTTATATGTTACTCTAAACATGCATGCATATGTATTCGTATATGCACGCATGCATGTGCGTGTGTTTAAGTATGTATAGTATGTATGTACGTAGTCACTCAAAAAAGTATCGGTTGGTGGTGTTAGGTGTTCGTGGGAGACGAGTGAGAGAACAGAATCGATGTTCCTGTAGTCGTGACAGAGTCCTGTAGTCGTGACAGAGCGCCTTACCTTCCCCCTTCCCCCGTTGAAATACGTGATGGAGAATATGCATTTAATGCGTGAAGATGACGAGACTGAAAGTAATTATATTTGCACCGACAAATTTTTTTAATATTTTATTGTTACTGAAATCACACTCACATAATCAAATATTCCGAGGCACGCTTGGTAGAGTTTACGTCTGTCACTCTAAACAGTCCCGGTTCGAATCCCGCTCAGGTCTGAAATAATATCAGTATCGCTGCGCTTCGAGTCGTTATTCCAACTCATGGGCGTGTAAGGTCATAGCATTACCCATAGATCGGTCATACGAGCTCTGAGCTCTCTTTCGGGAGGGAAATAGCTATCGGTCACGAATCCAACACGTGATCCAAAGACTAAGGTGAGTACACATACGCACATTTATAAACTACAAAGCTATGAGTAAAACTGGCGCATTGATACACAGGCGTATCAACAGTTTCCAAGTCTTTTGAACAATGTGTCAGAGTTTAGCGTTTACTTACAGTACGTCCATTTCCGTACGATTTCTTACCAATATATTTTAGTGACTGTACGTATGTATCTATGTATGTATGCATGTATATATGTACGTTTGTATGAACGTATGTATGTATGTATGCATGTGTGTGCATACATGAAGAGCTGGAGTCTAGGAACCATTTTTGGGAGAAAGGACACAACACTGGACTCACTCGTCGTGGGATGAAGTTTATTCTTAAAGCAACACTTATTCCTCTCTCTTAGGTTAATTAAATGCGCAGGTGCATCCCGATAGGTGTGTGGAATTTTGATCCATCTTTGGTAGGCCAGTCACGCACACACGCACGCACGCACGCACGCACACACACACACACACACACACACACACACACACACACACACACACACACACACACACACACACATATGTATATATATATATGTATATATATATATGTGCGTGTGTGTGTGTGTGTGTATACATATATGTATATATATATATTATATATATAAAAATGGAAATGGTCAAAACTAAAATTTTTGAACGAAAGTGCGTGACCCGAACAAAAGGTAACAGGGGGTCATGGACCGGGGTGAGTGTTTTAACAGTGATCTGGCGCGGGGACGGTCTGGAAGAAAACGATTTATACGGTTACTATACACAACAACATGGGTGTATACATAAAAAAAAATTCTCTCTAAACCTTCGAACCTCCTACTCCGGAAATGAGTCATAAAACGGAATTACGGAATTCTGACAAAAGAATCTTGACGAAATATTAATGAGAAAATATTTACGAAATATTGCCAAGAGAATCTTTCCCAAATGTTAACAAGAGAATCTTTACGAAATATTACCAAGAGAATCTTTACGAAATATTGCTAAGAGAATCTTTACGAAATATTGCCAAGAGAATCTATATACATAAAAACGGAATTACGGAATTCTGACAAAAGAATCTTTACGAAATATTAATGAGAAAATATTTACGAAATATTGCCAAGAGAATCTTTACCAAATGTTAACAAGAGAATCTTTACGAAATATTGCCAAGAGAATCTATCTAATTAAATAAAAATGGAAATGGTCAAAACTAAAATTTCTGAACGAAAGTGCGTGACCCGAACAAAAGGTAACAGGGGGTCATGGACCGGGGTGAGTGTTTTAACAGTGATCTGGCGCGGGGACGGTCTGGAAGAAAACGATTTATACGGTTACTATACACAACAACATGGGTATATATCAATATACATAAAAAATATTTCTCTCTAAACCTTCCAACCTCCTACTCCGGAAATGAGTCATCACCGGAAACACTAACTCCCGGGTACACATCTGACTCAGACTCAGAGAATCTTTACGAAATATTACCAAGAGAATCTTTACGAAATCACGCTAAGAGAATATTTACGAAATATTGCCAAGAGAATCTATATACATAAAAACGGAATTACGGAATTCTGACAAAAAAATCTTTACGAAATATTAATGAGAAAATATTTACGAAATATTGCCAAGGGAATCTTTACCGAATGTTGCTAAGAGAATCTTTACGAAATATTGCCAAGAGAATCTCCACTCCACTAACATAAAAAAATATTTCTCTCTAAACCTTCCCACCTCCTACGCAAGGCCCAACCCGGAAATGAGTCATCACCGGAAACAGTAATATTACCATGGAAAAAGAAAGTGGTGCTAACAAGAAAAAGAGAATCTTTACGGAATTCTGACAAAAGAATCTTTACGAAATATTAATGAGAAAATATTTACGAAATATTGCCAAGAGAATCTTTACCAAATGTTAACAAGAGAATCTTTACGAAATATTACCAAGAAAATCTTTACGACATATTGCTAAGAGAGTCTTTACGAAATATTGCCAAGAGAATCTATATACATAAAAGAATAAAGTTTATCAGTTTTGAACATTTCCTGGCGTTTTTATGACCACCATCCGAAATTTTATTGCCTTTATGATTGACCTAACGAAAAAGAGGAGAGAGAGAGAGAAAGAGAGAGAGAGAGAGAGAGAGAGAGAGACAGAGAGAGAGAGAGGGAGAAAGAGCGAGAGAATTTGACGACAACGTCGGGAGACTTTGACGACTCCTTTAGGAGATTTTGAAGACTCCTTCGCGAGCGAAGCGAGCTACGCCGTAGGCCAAGCACACCTGGCGAAGCCAGGTCCGGGCGTAGCCCAAGGCGCGTAGCGCCCGCGCCTAAGGCGCAGCGCCGCAGGCCAAGGCCCCCGGCGTAGCTGGGCCGGGGTGAGTGTTTTAACAGTGATCTGGCGCGGGGACGGTCTGGAAGAAAACTATTTATACGGTTACTATACACAACAACATGGGTGAGGCACCAGCGGAGAAGGTACGAAGAAATCGGCATTTCTGGAACTGGGTTACTGAAGTGAAAAAGATTAATAAAAAGTCTCTCGGTGTAAAGGGTTTGGCTGTTTTGAAACGTGAACATGCAGTCAAGTTTCCTGATCTCTATAAGTCTTCCAAGGGATTTTCTGTCAGAGAGTCTATAAAGTCTTTACGAAATATTAATGAGAAAATATTTACGAAATATTGCCAAGAGAATCTTTACCAAATGTTAACAAGAGAATCTTTACGAAATATTACCAAGAGAATCTTTACGAAATATTGCTAAGAAAATCTTTACGAAATATTGCCAAGAGAATCTAAATACATAAAAAAATAAATTTTATCAGTTTCGAACATTTCCTGGCGTTTTTATGACCACCTTCCGAAATTTTATTGCCTTTATGATTGACCTAACGAAAAAGAGAAGGAGAGAGAGAGAGCGAGAGAATTTGACGACAACGTCGGGAGACTCTGACGACTCCTTTTGGAGACTGAAGGCTCCTTTAAGAGATTTTGAAGACTCCTTCGCGAGCGAAGCGAGCTACGCCGTAGACCAAGCACACCTGGCGAAGCCAGGTCCGGGTGCTTGTATATATATATGTATATGTATATGTATATATATATACAGTATATATATATACAGTATATATATATATATATATATATATATATATGTATGTATATTCATTAATTTTTTATGGGCTTTCCTACGTCTGTATTATATGCTTGGTTCTCTCGTATTATGGGCAAGGGATTGTTATATTTGAAACTGAGGGGTTTTGTCGCGTATTTTTGGTCGCATGGATATTTTAGTCCAAAGATTACATTTGTTAAGCCATTTTGTTTGATACCAGTATTGATTCGTGAATTACGCGACGTGGTGGTGTCCATCTGGAAGTATTTTCGATTGTTTTTTGTGATATTATGTATTTTCGGTGACTGGGTGTTCTACGGTTAATGGAGGTTACCTAAACCAGTGTACCAGGTATGACCTTGTGACATATAGATTTCCTGTTGCTGCTGCCACTGCATTATATACCCTCATTCATGACGAACCCCGGACTGACTGGACTGGGCTCGAAACGTAGGAATAGAATTCAAACAAGTCCAGCGTGTGATTTCTTCCAAAAAGTATGTATGTATGCATGCATGAATGTGTGTATGATTGCATGCATGTAATGTATGTATGCGTATGATGTGGGTATATACCTATCTATGAGGAGGACATTCCTGGCAGCCGAAACTGCCGTCGCGAACATTTGGCAACATGATCACTTGTTGGCTTGATTTTCACCAAGTGGGGAAGTGGCAGCAGCCCCACATCAGGCAGGCAGGCAGGGGTTGGCGACGGGCGTCCTTCTTGGGCCATCATCCCCCCGCAGATCTCCCTGCCAAGAATCTTTGGACTTTTGCCTCAGCAGCAGCAGCAGCAGCAGCAGCAGCTGTCTTTGTTGGAGTGGGACGACTGGTTCTGTCTGACCACCGACTGAAGGTGGTAAGTGACAGGAGGGGAGCGACAGTTGCTGCTGTCATCAGCGAGCGCGCCACGTCTTCATGAAAGAGGAGGCCTAATAAGACGAACAACAACTACCCGCCGGAGTTGAGTTGATGGGGGCAGAGGTCCCGAGGGAGGGAGGCCGGGCGTCGCGTCGCGTCGCGTCGGTCAGGGGCTGCTGCTGCTGCTGCTGCTGCTGCTGTTGCTGCCTGAATAGGAGGCGAGTTGAGCGAGAAGAAGAGGGCTTTCAATGGGTCTTGCGAACGGGAGGCAGCTCTCTCTCTCTCTCTCTCTCTCTCTCTCTCTCTCTCTCTCTCTCTCTCTCTCTCTCTCTCTCTCTCTCTCTCTCTCTCTCTCTCTCTCTCTCTCTCTCTCTCTCTCTCTCTCTCTCTCTCTCTCTCTCTCTCTCTCTCTCTCTCTCTCTCTCTCTCGCAGGGCCGAATCACCGGACCCTCGAGTTGACCTGTATATTAATTATCATTCCACTCACGGCGAACCCGACCTCTCTCGCTCGCTCTTGCCCGCAGCGGTCTTCTCAAAGATGGTGAATGTGCTGCTGCCGCTGCTTGACGTCAGACGTGCGCGCACTCACACATACCTCCCCACCCACACACATACATATCTAATCCAACACGGTTTGACGGCACAGTGGTAGCGTTCGCTACTGGTCCCCCAGTGGTCCGTGTTCGAATTCCACTTAGGGCTGAAATAGTTTCAGTATCATTGCGCTGTAAGCCGACACTTCAACTTTAGTGGGCGGGGAGTTGGGCGTGTGTGTATTTTTTCACAGCATTACCCATAGACCGGGCATATATGAGCTATCTCATGCTGTAGAGTAATAGCTGTCGATCACGAGTCCAACACGTGACCCAAGATCATGGTGAATCACATACATGCACTTAATTACACCTACCCACGGATATAGAGAACGGTCAACCCCCCCCCCAACTCAATGCTAACCACGTCGTAGTTATATTTCTGTCCCTATACATTTGTTTAAGCAAATTCTATTTAGCACTTTATTATTTGTTATTTCATTGTTGTTTGTCCATCATTCTCATCTCTTAGTCAAGGGCTTTGCCTTTATCTACCACTTAGCAAAAGCAAATCGCCGGGTTACTAGGCCAGACGACATACATACGTACATACATACATACGTACATACATACATACATACATACATACATACATACGCACACACACACGCGCGTGCATATATATGTATATATATATATATAAAATATATATATATCTATATATATATATGTATATACATATATATTCTGTTGAAAACGACAGCAAATTCATTAGAGATTAATTTCTTTCATAAGCTTTCTAGCTTTCGGAAAGTAGATTTCTGAGGAAAAGAAAGGGGGAGATGCAAATTTCCAATTGGCATTGAGAACTTATATTAACACAGAAGTCTATGTTATACACAAAATAAATGAAAATAAACAAAACACAGTAAAATAAAACCAAGACGTTTCGCAGATCGTTCTGCGTCCTCAGTTGGAATGAAAGGCAGTATGGCAATGATGGGTATAAAAATGAATAGAGGTAAAACTTGGAGAGATTACAAATGACTCTCCTCTGCTTGGCTGGCGCTATTTGGTAGATTCCTCAGCCTAGCCGATCGTCTTAGGTATGACATTTTGTCCACTGCGGGGTGCTTGTTATGATCCGGCGGCTCTCTTTTTGTGAACAAATGTCTCCTACATGTAGGCTTCATGCTGGGGAGGAGGGAGAAATCATTTGTTTGTACATTGATGATGGGCTGTAAATCTTTTATAATCACAGCCTCCAAGATGGTCAGACGTTGGAGATCCTTCTCCTCTGCGACGATTTCAGTATTATGTATCATGGTCTCCCTGTCGAGATGGCGTCTGTGGTGGGTCCAAAGGTGTTGATTAGGTCCTCCTTGTTGTTGTATGTGAAGGGTGATTCTTCTGGACAGGGTGGTAGTTGTCCTTCCCACGTAGGTAGATAGGGGCGTACAGTCCTCCTCTGGGCAAGTGAATTTGTACACTACGTGGGATTGACGTATTCCATGAGGTTTTGGGGCGGTGTGATTTCTCAGAATTAGAGAAGATGTTTTCTTGTTTCTATTTCCTCAACCCAATATTTACTGTAGATATGTTGATGATATTTTTGTCCAAACTGATTCCCACCAAGACCTTGAAACCTAGAGGAGGAAGCTCATGGAGGTGTCGGGGATTGATTTCACTGTTGAGTATAGTGAAAATGGTTCCCTCCCCTTTCTGGACGTCCTCCTCAAACAGACTAATTGCTCCTTTTCTTCCAGCGTGTATGTTAAGGACACCAACCCCGGACTATGTATGAGCGGTGAAAGTGAGTGCCCCAAAAAGTACAGAGACTCCACCATCAGAACACTTTTTAAAAGAGCTCTTAGCTATTGCTCTTCTTGGCCAGACACCCAGAAGGAGATAGACAGAGTCCACCAGCTTCTAATCAATTATGGATACTCCAACAATTAAGTCCAACCCACACTCAGAAGAGTTATTGACACCTGGTACCGAGAACCTCATCAAACTGCCACAGAACATGAAGGAACTACACACCTCATATTCTATAAGTCCCATATGTCCAATAAATATAAAGATGATGAGAAAAAAAAACATTATTAAAAGAAATGTAACCCCCACGAAAGAACGTGACAAACTATCACTCATTATTTATTACAGGAACAAGAAAACATCTTCTCTAATTCTGAGAAATCACACCGCCCCAAAACCTCATGGAATACGTCAATCCCACGCAGTGTACAAATTCACTTGCCCAGAGGAGGACTATATATATATATATATATATATATATATATATATATATATATATATATATATATATATATGTATATATATATATATACATGTATATATATATACATGCATATATACATATATACACGTGTATTACTGAGAACCTGCTCCCCCCCTTTACTAATATACATGCATATATACATATATATATGTATATATATACACACACACGTATATATATATATATATATACATGCATATATACATATATATATACATATATATATGTATATGTATATATACATATATATATATATATATATATATATATATATATATATATATATATACTGCAGAATCTGATTCTTCAGCTGAGGGATAGAGAGAGGGGGCGCGGACCCATCATGGATGGTGTGAAGATCGATCAAGACTCCTCCCTTATGAGCCAGGCCAAACCCAAATGTATGCAATAGAATCGTGTGATGGTCGCCATAACGAACTATATAAAGGACACCATAGCACGTGTACATGTACATTTACATGTGGTAGAGAAAAGCTGTGGTAGTGTAATAAAGAATGAACAGATGAGATGTTTGTCCTTGTGTCGCCATGTTGGAACCGGGTCGGCTGTCCTCCTCCTGCAGGGTCTCTCGGGAAGAGCGGATATGACAGTCTAGGGAGGGGCCAGTAACCGTCGGCGCCATGGGCTCTTCCCCTAGAAAAAAAGAAAGAAAGAAAGAAAAAACAAAAAAAAAAAAACAAGAAAAGAGAGGAAAAAAATCGAAATAATAAAAAGAAAAGAAAATGTTGAGAAGATATATAAGACTGGAAAATTAAATGAAACATAACATAGAAGAAGAAGAAGAAAAAATAATCGAAAAAATACACACAGGAAATATAGAAAAAAGAAGAAGTGCAGAGCAAAAAAAAAAAAAAAAAAAATACAATGAAATGAAAATGAAAGAAACACACTTGAAAATGTTATGAGAAAAAATGTAAAAGAAAACTACAAGGAATAAGTGGCCTGACGTCGGGGTCTTTTCGACTGGGTACCCTGTGAGGGACTCCCTCGCTCCTGGCGCATCGGCAGCTCAACAGGGACCTCAGGGACCGGCAGGAGGAACATTGCACAGGCGCCAGGACCTTGGTGGCCCCGCCTCCGGAGAACCCCACACCTCACGACTGTCGCGGGAAGGGGGACCTCCGACGCCTGGAGAATGGGTATTGTTCGCCTGTCCAATAGCGCCTAGTTCCCGCCAACTCCTGTGGACCCGACAGACTCCGTCGCGCCAGGTTCACCGTCGGGGTCCCTTTGACTGGGTACTCAGGAGAGAAACTCCTCGCACGCACTCACCGGGCAGCACTTCGGAATGTCGACAGGGACCTAAGGGACCGAGTAGGGACCTTGCACAGACGCGAGGACCTCGGGGAGTCCGTCTCCTACGGTAGGAGGAACCTGCTCGTAATTAGGAACGGATTTCTAAAACGTGAAGGACGGTCCGTCTCCTTGGCGAAGTGCGCCTAGTTCCTACCGGGTCCTCAGGAATCAGTAGACTCCATCACGCTAGTTGCGTTGGTAGGGCTCACTGAAGGAGGTCTTCCGATCCCACACAGGCTCCAGAAACGCCCAACATGCAGAGAGAGAGAGAGTGTCTCCTCTACGCTGCCGTCGATGTAGCAGATTTGGCCTAATGTGTCTTTGGGATGAATACTAGTCCCCCGTAATGATGGGGTCGTTCTTTGGGTGTGTCTCTGCAACACCAGAACGACCTCTCCGCTGCGGAGTCAGTCGTTGCGACGGGCCACATATAAGAGGCGACGAACCTCCACAGAACCACAAGAAATTGGTTCTCAAAGTATCTATGAATCCCTAAGTGGCCTCAGTAGAAGTAATAGATTGATCCTTGAGGGGTTCTCTCTCAGCTGAATAAAGTCGCGAGGCGGAAGTCAGAATATATATTCATGGCAAAGGTTAAGTGGAGCAGGCCTTTTCTCTCTCTGGTTATTGAAGGTTTCCCCACATCTACTCTCCTCCCACCGGCTGAACGAGATCTTCACTCGGCAGCCTAATTAAAGCCTGAGTGAAGCCATCACTAAAACAGAAAGTGGTGACAAAAGAGGAACCTCATCGAGGTTATTAAGAAATAAGTAAAATAAAAGTTCTTTGCTTTTAGAGAAAGAGAGAGATTACAGTACATAAACGGTACACTGCCTGTGCAATGTCCCTACTCGGTCCCTTAGGTCCCTGTCGACATTCTGAAGTGCTGTTGTGAGTGCGAGGAGTTTCTCTCCTGAGTATCCAGTCGAAGGGACCCCGACGGTGAACCTGGCGCGACGGAGTCTGTCGGGTCCACAGGAGTTGGGCGTGAACTAGGCGCTATTGGACAGGCGAACAATAACCACTCTCCAGGCGTCGGAGGTCCCCCTTCCCGCGGCAGTCGCGAGGTGTGGAGGGGTCCTCCTAGCCCCGGAGGCGGGGTCACCAAGGTCCTGGCGCCTGTGCAATGTTCCTCCTGCCGGTCCCTGAGGTCCCTGTCGAGCTGCCGATGCGCCAGGAGCGAGGGAGTCCCTGACAGGGTACCCAGTCGAAGGGACCCCATAAACTGTCCTGAACGAAGCAAGCAAGCACACGTGGGCAAAGGATAAAAGAAACCGTTTTCTTTACAGGTCCTTTTTCTTTTATTTTTTCTTTATTTTTTAAGCATATTCTTGTTTTTTTTTTTTTTTAATTTCTTCAGGGATCCAGTCTGTTAATATCAATCCCTTGTATATCTGTATTTTCTATATTTCCATGATCTTTCTTTATCATTCGTTTTCCGTTTTTTTATATCTCCTCTGGTTGTTCATTTAATTTTCTATATATATTTTTTTTATTTTTCTTTACTATAATGCTTCTTTATATTTTCCTTTGTTTCTTGATGTTTCTTTTTCTTCTTATCATTTATTCATTTTTTTTTCACTTGCTCCTTCTTCCATTGGAGCAGTCCGTCCAGGCTTCCGACGGTGTTTGTTCTTGTTGCTGAGTGCCAGGCCTCCGCTCTTCCCCAAAGACCGAGAGGGAGGGACAGTCGACAGCAACGTCAACATTGTGACGTCAGAGGAGACATCTCATTTTACCAGTCTTCGTCACACAGCCAGTTTCCCTATAACACGCGCACGTGGGCATGTGCTATGGTGTGCTTTATATTATAGTTCCTTATGGCTGCCTCTAGACTGGGCATCGGTCAGGCGGGGGTCCGTGCCCCTTCCCACCCAGTCCCCTCAGCTGAGTAATGAGACCATCTGACGTCGACCAGAATAAAAGCTCTGCAGTGCGGTACGCTGTTGGAAGGGTTGGTGCGTCGATTACTTTGGCTGCCGTCAGGCGATTTAATTCAGCTCTTGACTTTTTTCCAGTGAATGGTAAACAATTAAGCGACAACGAGACTTGCCCATTACCGATTCCGCCTTGCTCGCCTGATTAATTAATGTGGAGTGGGTGGGTCAGCATTGTCACCTGAGGACAAATGAACTCGGTGATGCGGGTGTGCACAGTGTCTTGATGATTTTTGGTGACAATCATGTGGCGACTCTTGTTCTCGGGTTTATCTTTGGTATTACTGGAAAGTAAACGTATTACAGTTGCACCAGGTTAATATGTCCGGTAATGAGTGTAGCTACAGAGCGAAAAGGGCCTTCCCTCAGCTGATCAGAATCACATGGCGATATGAAATGGAACATAGACCCCCACCCCCAGGAATTCGACACGGGGTCCATTTTCTATAGCGGAAAGTGGACCCCGGGGGTTCATATTCTTCAATGGAAAGTGGACCCCGGAGTCCATTTTCTATAGCGGAAAGTGGACCCCGGAAAAGGAAAGAAATTTCTAACCCATTTCTTCAATATTTCCTTGGTAATATTTTTTGGATGCAGCATTACTATCTTCTTTATAGTATCATGATATAGAAAAAAGAAGTAAAGTAAAATTTTGTAATAAAGAAATACGGATTCAGAACACTTTCGCTTCAGTCTAGCCGTTGACGAAGACCTAATTGCTGCTAGTCTAGACACGACTTCACATCGATCAGAGATCCAGGAAGGAAGGAAGGAAGGAAGGGTGAGAAGTATGACAGAAAATAGGAGGAGGAGGAGGAGGAAGAGGAGGGGCAAGAGGAAGAGGGAAAGAAGGAAGGGAAGAAATACACAAGGAAGAGGAGCGTTTGGAAGAGTGGAAGAAGGGGTTATGACGGGAGGGGGAATTGTGTGCGGTTTGTTTCAAACACATTAGTACGGTGCTGCACGAGCATAGGCTTGATTAAGATCTTGAAGGAGGAACTGAATTTAATTCCGTACTTCTTATGGACATATTGACCACCCGTCCGCCATCACATAAATAATAAACGATGAATACAGTAATGTTCTATACAAAGTATGCAAATAATCATGTTATATACCAAGGTGAAAAGGTGAATACATACACAAATAGATTTCATAATACAATGGCCATCCTTCAATGTGATACAATATCTACAATATACATTATTGATTAAAATTGATATATACAATGATTTGACAAAGATTACAAATTTTATTTACAATAAAGCTATACGCGTTCATGGGACAATGCAGCAGAGAGGGCGGGGAAGGAGGAGGAGGAGGAGGAGGAGGAGGAGGAGGAGGAGGAGGAGTTGACTCTGGGTGTCAATCACGCTGATTTGACTCGTAATAGAAACACATTCACAATTTCTATTCCACTCTCCCCCCCCCATCCTCTCCACCTCCCTCCTTTCACCCCCATTCTCTCCTCCTCCCTCCCTCCCTCCACCCCACCCCAGCCCCCCATCCAAAAGACACCAGGGGCCGTATACACAAAACTATTTTGTTAGCCTTAACAATCTCTGCTAGCTAACAGAAAACCACTAAAAGTTATACACCAATGCTTAACTAACAACTGTTAGCTAGCAAACAGTTGTTTGTCAAGTACCGCTAAACAGCGCTGAAGTTAGCAGCTTATGAACATGTAAATGGACGTATTATCAAAAATTGCACACATAAAACAGTGTTATTAATGCAATTGTTCAGAATTTATTATTTAAGTATCATGATAGCACATAGATATCGTATGTATGGGTTTTTAGAAGTACTTATTAACCAACGACAGATATTTTTGGACGTAGGCGCATTGTACAGGCGGCCGTGCCACAGACAAATCTTCCGACAGAAGACTCAACAATAATTTCAGAGGACATAGACATGGCAGAAGAAACACAGAAAAAGAAAAGGAAGCCAAACTGGTCACAAGAGGAAACACTCCTCTTGATCAACGTGATTATGGAGAAAAAATAATAATAAATGGGCGATTCAAGCCAAGTTTAAACCACAAGGATAAGAGGGAGGCATGACAAAGCACGTTGATGCTATGGTATTGTTTTCTGTTTACATATAAATGTTCATCGACACTTGGAGCCCCAATTCTAATGTTTGTGCCATCTATGGTACCCACAACACCGGGAAACCTACAGTTTTCCATGAACTCTGCTTGTTTTACTTGCACTTCTTGGCGAGTCAATAGGAATTTTACAAACTGAGTTACATAGTGAATCAAGTGTTTGAGTAATGACACGGTTGATTGATGCTTGCGAGGTCCCAAATTCGTCACTGCTGCATTTTACCTGTGGCTAAATATCATAGGGTAATTGCCACCTTCGTCTCAGGACTCAGTGGTCGATTCCGTTCTGTTCGGGATTGAAGTTTGTCCCTCACTAAATCAGCCATTTTTATTATAGCACGGTTCATTCTGAAGCGTTTGATGAGTTCGTCGTCATTGTACTCGTTAAATATGTCCCGTCGCTGTCGATAAACTCGCAGTCATCTTTTTAGTTGTTGTTGCTCCGCCATCTTCTCTACTAACAGGAACTTGTTAAGAGCTTAATAGTCCTCCTCAGCACTTTTATCTTAACAGTACTTTTAAGGCCCTAACAAGTTTTCTGTATCACTGTTAGTGCTTAACAGCTAAATGTTAGCCTTAACAGGAATTTGTTACCCTTAACAGCTATTTGTTAGTGCTAACAAGTTTTGTGTATACGGCCCCAGAGCTCTATCAAGAGCACTGCAACAAAGACTATGTCGTGCAAAGTGTCTTTCACAGAGTTATAAAAAATATGCCATAACGTTACAGAATGTTGCGTTACGTTCGGGTTGGCTGCCTGTGTGATGTGTCAAGGAGCGTCTGAGCGATGTATTACGTTAAGTCTCAATGTATCGTTCATCACGCATATCCAGTGTAGGGTATGGGGACTTTCTAAGACTCCGCCCACTCTATACGTCAGCCAATCAGGGTCTAAGGACCACACGAGATCGTCTCAGACTCTCAGTAGTGTTGTGGCTAGCGTGCAGTTAGGAGTGAAGCGCGTTTTCACGTATTTTGTATCATTATGTCGAGTGATGATACAGAATTATTAGAAGATAATGGAGGCTGGTTGGTTGGGGCCTCATCATGATGGCCGCCGGCCCTTTCGATGAGGATGTCGTCTGGCCTACCTACCTACCTGGCCACGGAAGGAAGGCGTTGAGCTCATACTTTATTTATGGATGATCAGTAGGTGATGATTGGTAAGCTTTGTAATCAGTTGTGCACATGGACGCGATATAGCTTTAGAAAATTGAATTATATTAATTTTGTCAATGATAATGTATCAACGTAACATACAATTTTCTTGGTGGAAATAAAAAACAAAAGTTGCTCAAACATATTTCTTAAGTAGCCAATTCACGCCGGACGAATGGTACGCCATGTTTGTTATGATAGATGCCGACGTCGTCGTCGTCCTCGAAGAAATGAATGGAAGATGATGATAAATTCGTCTAACCTAACCTAACCAAACGTGTATATAGTAAATCGGTACCTGTAATTTAAGGTCATCCGGATCGTCGTCGTCGTCGTCGTCGTGACGGATGTTGGCGGCGGTGGCCTGCCTGTTCAATCACTCTTTCTGATTGCGGGCTATAATGACTATATAGGTTTCTCTCTCTCATAGCTTGAAGGAAGGAATGCACACCTTGGGTTACGTTAGGTTAGAATAGACGAACTTGTCATCCTTTCATTTCTTCGACGACGACGACCTCGGCGTCTCTCTCTCTCTCTTCTCTTGCTATCATCACTCTCTCCCTCTCCCTCCCTCCCCTCATATTTCTCCCCCCCTCTCTCTCTCTCTTGCTATCACCATTCTCTCCCTCTCCCTCCCTCCCTTCCTATTTCTCTCTCTTTCCCCCCCTCTCTCTGACTCTCTTTCTCTTCTCTTGCTATCATCACTCTCTCTCCCTCTCCTTCCCTCCCCTCATATTTCTCTCTTTCTCCCCCCCCTCTCTCTCTTCTCTTGCTATCACCATTCTCTCCCTCTCCCTCCCTCCCTTCCTATTTATCTCTCTTTCCCCCCCTCTCTCTGACTCTCTCTCTCTCTCTTCGCTTGCTATCACCATTCTCTCCCCTCCCTCTCTTCCTATTTCTCTCTCTCTTCCCCCCCTCTCTCTCTTCTCTTGCTATCACCATTCTCTCCCCTCCCTCTCTTCCTATTTCTCTCTCTCCTCCCCCCCCTCTCTCTGACTCTCTCTCTCTCTGTGTGTGTGTGTACTTCCGGCGTTAATGCTTGAGGAGGCGATGGGGCGGGTGTTGGGTGGGGAGCTCTCTATTGCCATTGGTGGCCTTGAACACACACACACGTACACACACGCACACACACGTACACAATCCATCGTATGTTTCAAGGAGATCTCTGACTATATGTAGTAAAATTACGACCTATGTCGCAAGCTTACGACCTGGCTGGCTCCGACATCGTATATGCGGATCGTAAGGGTAAATAGATATTTATTATTATTATTTTTTTTTTTTCATAATTGAATCCGAATGTTTAAATCTAAGAAATGCCATATATGGATAATGTCGACATTTTGTATGAAGGCGTGTGTGTGTATACTTGTGTACGTTTGTGTACGTGCACGTGTGTGTGTGTGTAATATTAATTACACGTGCAACTTAATGTTTGTTATTTCTGTGTCCCCTCTTGGGAGGAAGAGGGAGAGGAGTAGGAGGAAGAAGAACTTTGACCTCGAGATGCGTCACACTTCCGGATACGTACACGTACACACTTGCGTACACAGTATTCCGTTAAGACTTGTAATCTTCACATGATTTTAAATGTGTACACGCCAACAAACAGGCTCATTGTCAGGCCTAAGACATTAGGGTATGCCGATAAAATAAATGTACGCACACGTCACCATGGGCAAGGCTATGACGTCGAGTCGTTGTAGGACAACTGTATTCGTTATTTTTTTATACAGAGCACATGGAAGAGTATGAATTATTTGGTCTGTAAAACTGCCTCCCCTTCTTCCTCCTCCTCCTCCTCCTCCAGCAGGTCGTAAGCTTAAAACCCAGCTTGTTTGTGCGTAATATCCAGCTCGTTGAGGACACTTTAGCCTGTGTATGTGTGTATGTGTGTAATGGCATGCAGCCATACACTAATCCCGCACTGCCTTGCAGCGTTATTTTTTCTCTTAATAATTACATTGATTTATTCATTCATTTATCTACTTGTTTTATATATTTGACATTGGCATTAAATATATACTATATATGCATTTAGGATCACTGAGTCGTTTTGCACTTGGAGCGGTTACAATATAAACGCGTCATTTATTTTTAGAATAATTTGTCTTTCTTTTGACGTTAGATAATCAAAGCAATGAGTGCTGTATCGCTGCATGCAGAACACTGCGGACCCAGAACACTGCATTGTTCTCGGACTTGTACTTGCAGAGAAATAGTAAAGCGATGAACATTGGCATCATGGCGTCGCGTCGTTTTGCAGTCGGTTCGTTGTTGCCACTTCCCTGTCGTTTTTTTTTTATTCTATCGTATTGTTGTTATGCAGTTATTTATTTTTATTTATATATTTAATGTGTTTATTTTTTCACGTAGAGGAATTTTGTATGTATGTAAAAATGTTCTCCCCTCCAGGAAATTGTTTTCTTACAAAAAAAAAAAAAAAATGTCAATACTATAAAGACAACAATTTTAAATGTTATTTGATTTTTAGAATAATGAAACTGAAGGATACGTATTGCCAGCCCATCATTAGGACAATAATGTTATTAGTATATCAGGTCATGGATCACGTGCTGGACTCTTGATCGGCAGTTGTAACCTTTTCTCTGATCTGTGATGTCCGACTTGTTGCAGTCGACCGACATTTAGTTTGCCCGATTTATTATTTCTTTATCGGCTGTGCAACTTTTTAGTTGTCCGATGTTATTTAATTATTTATTTATGAATTTATTTATCGGTTGACATTTAAGTTGTCATATAGTGATGGTTGATATGCGTGTGACGTCACTGTTTTCAGTTGAAATGCACATTTGGAAAGATCAAAGCAATTGTACACCCACTGAAGAGCCAACGGTCGCGGGAGGGAGCGGTAGGGAGGATGGGGAGGGAGGGGCTTTGCCACAAGTATTGGTGTCTGCTGCACGACTCTGTCATTTGTCGCGCCCTTACGTAAGGCTTATTTTCAAGTCGCCGCGTGGACGATTTTCGCCCAATAGGTGACGCCATCGCGAAAAGGATAAAAACTTGGGACTGCCTTCTCCTCCTCCTCCTATATCTCTCCCTCCTACTCCTGTTTTCCTCTGCCGTTTAAAATATATGAAAAGTTATATGAATGGGGAAATACTCGGTGTATTATAGTTTGATTTTTCTATTTCATCACATAACGTCACCTTGTTAATTTTATTAATGTGTATTATTATTATTATTATTATTATCATCATTACTAGTGTTATTAGTGTTATTAATATTGCTTTTATCGTGAGGAATGGAGGGCGGGAGGGAATCTAGCTGCCGAATAGCAGGTGTGCCTACAGTAGGATGAAGACGTCACTCACCGGTGGCTAATGAACGTCGTCTCGATGACATCCCGCTTCTTTGGAATTTTCTGTGAATTTTTTATATCAACTACTGAACTAAACCACTTGCCACAGTCACACACACACACATATATATCATTTGTATGGTATTTGTTTATGTACTTGTTCAGGAAGAGCTAAAAGGAAGTCGATGCAACCTAACGACCGAATAGAATTGCTAGCTGTTCAGTGACGCAGTAAATACGGGTTCAGACCCCACAATGACTCAAAATGGTTCACGACATTTTTTTTTTCATTTGTTGTTTTACAAACCTGAAAGGGGTTCCAACGCTTTTTACCTCTTATGAGCTAGATTGAACACCTTTATTTTCTCTGCAGCAGAATCCTTACGGGGGGGGGGGGGGCGCCCAGACGACACTTTGGCCAACCATCTGAGAGGCAACGGTTGCTTCGTGCACGCACGCCATCTTCTAGGTAGGTAGGTAGGTCCAACGATAAATGAAATATGTCGCCGGTAAATATAATGAGCGTCCTTTTAACTATCAATTTATATATATATATATATATATATATATATATATATATATATATGTAATATATATATATATATGTATATATATACATACATAATATGATAGTTCTCTCCTCGGAAATTGAAATATGGATTTCCAGTATATGTAACAGAAACTGGTTTAGGAAAATTATTAGTAGCATTATTATTTTTATTGTTATTAATCTGTTTTCATTTCTATATTATGTCTATTAATTTTGCAACCTTAAAAAAACGAAATTTCAGGATTTGAGAGAGTCCACTTAGAGAAAGGTCAGACTGATTTTGTTTTATGATCTGCCGATGATATTCAACGTCCAATAGATTTAATAAAATCGTTTGTATTTTGTAGACATTTCACAACTAAAATTGAGAGATTAATTAAGAGGGTGGTCACGTGAATAAGATGCATGGCGGCAGGTTTAGTGAAACGGAGGGGAAGGGAGGGAGGGAGGGAAGGGAGGGAGGGAGGGAGGGGAGGAGGTTCGTCCTCAGTGAGGAGGGAAGCGGAAGTGGAGGGGCGGGGGCGCTGTTGGTGGTGGGTTGAATCTCTCTCTCTCTCTCTCTCTCTCTCTCTCTCTCTCTCTCTCTCTCTCTCTCTCTCTCTCTCTCTCTCTCTCTCTCTCTCAGTACAGAGTTTGATTTGAATTTTGTTATTTCAGTATAAGAATATTTTACGAGCAATTCAAGCAATACCATTACGAATGAAAATAGTCGACAAATGTAAAGATTGTAGTCGGGGTCACAAGGAAGATTAATGATATGCTAGGGATAACTTGAGAAAAAGAAAAGAAAAGAAAAAAGCCTTGAATTGGGATTATTTCCGTTGAGGCAACTTGAGCCAAACTAAATGCCGGGGAGAAATATTGTCATCAGGGGAATAGGAATGTATGCATGGAGTGCTTGCGTTGGGAAAACATTATTCTTTGTGTGATCCCGTCTCTCTTGTTTCCTGTTGCAGGCCCCACACCCACCCAAATTGGGTCCTCCGTCAAGTGACCACATTCATGGTCAGTCAGCGTGAGCCGAACAACACATTTGATCCTTCCCTGTGCGTGCGTCGTCTCCATTCCAGTTCCATAACAGCAGCACCAAGTTGGCGCCATCTTTGTCACCGTCGTCTACCTCAGTCAACAACCGAAACGGGTCAGCCATGGCGCGCTTGCTGCAATTTTCTGCACCAGTTCGTCAGAATTGGTAAATGCGATGAGCTCATTATCAAGGTTTTGTGTGTCTGCCATAGGATTATTTATTTTCAGAAATTTCGTTTTTTTTTTCTCCCTAGTAAGAGAAGAAGAGAAAAGGAGTTTGAATGTGTTTGAGTTGAGGTGTCTGAGAAGTATGGTGGGGGTTACTAGGCTGGATAGAGTGAGAAATGAGGAGGTGAGGAGGAGAACAGGGGTGAAAAAGGATTTGGGAGATAGGGTTGATGAAAGAATATTAGGATGGTTTGGACACATGGAAAGAATGAGTGAAGAAAGACTAGTAAAAGAGGTATGGAAGGCAGATGTGGAGGGAGTGAACATGAGGGGACGTCCTAGGATGAGGTGGATGGATGGGGTGAAGGGGGCTTTGGGGAAGAGGGGAATGTCTGTTGAGGAAGGAAGGGAGAGGACGGAAGACAGAGGTGAGTGGAGAATGGTTGTATATGGATGATGTTGTGATTGCATGAGGAGGAATGGGCGGGGGTGGGGTGGGATAGTATGTGTGAGTAAATTTTGACGCAGCCCGAAGGGATTTCTCCCCATCCTCTCCTTATATGCAAGGGGGGGACGGAGAGGGGGGGTCGCTGATTAAATGAAGCGGCCTTGCTGTGGATGTGCTGTGTCTTGCGACACTGCTTCTGACCCACGGCGGTGGGCAGAGTGCAGGGATGACCCGTCATCCAGGAGGTGCTCAGATGAGAGGGAGGGGTGTGGAGTGTATTTGGGGGTGAAATGGGTGGGAGTGTTTTTATGCCTTTCCCTTTTTGGCTACCTCCCTTGGAAGGGGGAAAAAGCCTTGGTATATGTATGTATGTAGTAAAAGAAGATGGTTCAGTTGCACACTTGAAGAAATCTTATATACCAGAGGTTTACATAAAGAAGGAACCCATAGGAACTAGATGATGAGGAGAATAGATTGGAGACCATTCTTCACATTGGAAATGCAAAGTCTGATAGAAAAAAAAATATATATTTACTCTTGATAAAGCAGATCAATTGGCGTCTTGACGTAGAGATAAATCGGACTCATTTAATATCAATCAAACACCTCAATGACACGTGTGTATTAATTTGTGTGGATATGCTGCGTCTTGCTGCCTTGCTTCTGACCCCCCAGGGAGGGAGGGCAGTGGGGGGCGAGATGCAGGGAGGGATGATGACCCATTGTCATCCAGGAGGAGCCAATAAAAGAGGGAGGGAGGGGTATGAATGGGAGTGGAGTATGTGGAGGGGATGGTGAAATGGGTGGGTGGGAGTGGATTTATGCCTTTGAGTTTGGCCACCTCCTTTGTAAGGGGGGGGGACCCTTGGTATATGTATGTAGTGTGTGTTGATGTGTTATACCATTCTGGCTATAGAAATATGTGTCAGTGCAATTTTTGTTGTTCAGAATGGCATTTATTGTTCACTATATGATTTGAGTGATTTCATTTTGTGGTGTAGCTTTTGTGTGCCTTGGAAAAAAAATTATGCTATCATATTCGTTGCTCAGTAGTTGACGTAAGTTAACATCAAGGATAATGTGGATACAGATGAGATTGGGGTGGAAGGTAACGGGTATTTGTGAGTGGATGTGACCTTGGTTTTGATTCTTCCAGCTAATGGTCATTTGAGATAGATTCAGCGGATAACATTTGATGCATTTATTTCAGTTTGATAATGCAGTTGCCCGTGCAGCTGCAGACAGATGGCATCTCCAACTGCGAAGGAGTGGCTGCAGAAGAGAAGAGACAATGACATTCAACCCTGGACACTCTTTGTTGATACAAGCAAATTCAAGGTGAGTGATGAATATTTTGTATAGAAAGACATGTTAAAGAAATATATCACCGCTCCCATGTATATTTACCCACAAGAAATGCACTGTGCTGATGGGGTCCAGTTATGTACGTATTTACCTAACTGTAGTATGTAGGAAAATGGCAACACTTGTTGGGTCCCATCTCCTACTCTCTCCAGTATGACATAATACCACCTGTTCTCAAAATCATGTGCAGTTCCAACTATCTGTATCCTTAATTTCAATCATCATATTTAGGTTTTAATTCATGTTTGACCGTCAGTCTTGTGTGCACAGCCTCCCCAATAGTTCTGCATATCTCATCTTTCTTCTCCCTGGTTCCATGTGGGTGGGGGTCGGGAGTCAGCAGCTCCTTGATAGTTGGTATGCCTTATCAATATACCTACTGCAATACTTGGACCAACAATTCTGTTCAGGGATTTAACAGGGTAGAACATGGAGGAAGGGAGTACTGAGGTAGCCATCAGACAAGAACACAACATAGCAAGTGGAACCTCTGTTGAGAGCCTGCGAAGGTGATCGTGTTCCTCTATTGTTATTTTGTTATGATTAACACAAGGCAACAACGACTGGTAATGTGTTCCACTTGTTCACTGTCTTGTTTAGGAAGCTGAACATTTTTAAAAAAAATTCTTTGACTATTTGATGTGTCTTTGATGACATGTATATACCAAAAGCTTTTACCCCTTACAAGGGAAGTAGCCAAAAACAAAGACACAAAATCCACCCCCACCTATTCCATCCACACATACTCCACTCCCATTCACCCCCCTTCCTCCCTCTTATCTTGGCTCCTCCTGGATGACAGGTCATTCCTGCATCTCGCCCGCTGCCCTGGGTCGGAAGCAGAGTTGCAAGACACAGCACATCCACAGCAAGGCTGCTTCGTTAAATCAGCAACCCCCCACCCCCACCCCTCCTACAGAAATGGAGATGGGGAGAAATCCCTTTGGGCTGCGTCATTTTATTTTTCACACATACTCCCTCACCCCCCATCTCCCACCCACTCCCTTTCATGTATCACATCATCATCCATACACAACCCTTCTCCATTCACCCCTATCTTCTGTCCTCTCCCGTCCTTCCTCAACAGACATTTCCCTCTTTCCCAATGCCCCTTTTACCCCATCCATTCATCTCATCCTTGGCTGCCCCTTCATGTTCACTCCTTCCACCTCTGTTACTAATCTTTCTTCACTCATTCCTTCCATGTGTCCAAACCAAAGGATTACAAAGGAAGAGCATGCCAGCAGGAGACCTTTTGGTCCATAACTAGGTTGAGTGTGGGAAAAATAAGTAAACAGATAAAAGAATAAAATAAGTAAATAATGAAAAATAATAAACAAAAATAAGAATAATTGATAATAAATGAATAACAAAAAATGAACCAATAATAGTAACAAATAAGATAAAAATGCCAGGTACTACAGCATATTTCTTAGGTGCTTATCTAAATGAATCTTAAAACTTCAAACCGTACTACATTGCACTGCCTCTGCAGGAAGTTTGTTCCATTCATTTACTACACGGTTGGCGAAATTGTACACCACTTCCAAATTAAATCATATTCCTGACAATTGGAGACCATTATGTCTGGTCTGATTCGCATTCAGTGTGAAAATATTATCACTTTTGATGTTAATTTCCTATGAATCTTCAACATCTGTATCAAATCACCCCAGAGTGTACTTTTTATCAGGAAAAATAGATTCAATACTCTTTCATCAACCCTTTCATCTCCCAACTCCTTCACACCACATATTCCCCTTGCTGAATCACAACATGGTTTTAGGCCACTACACTCCACAAACACTTCTAATAAACCTCACACAAAGAACATTAGATGGCATCAGTTCAGATAGGCCCCACCACAGAACACTTCTTATAACATTAGACATTAGTCAAGCTTTTGATGCTATTACCCTCCACAAACTAACAAACAAAATATATAACACAGACATGCACAATAACACTAAAAGATGGCTGGCCAATTATCTGGCAGGCAGAAATGCTAATGTGTCATATAATGGCTAATCATCACACATCAGAAACATTAAGAATGGAGTACCACAGGGCTCAGTTCTATCCCCCACACTCTTTAATATGTACATGCATGACATACCCACACCAAGCACCTCAGAAAAACAAATCTCTTCCTATGCAGAAGACAACAATCACATGCCCACATCGTAACACAGACAAAGCTGCAGAAATACTACAGCCATACCTTAATACACTCAACACATGGTTTATTACAAACAGACTCAAAATAGCCCCAGCCAAATCTACAGCAACACATCTCACCAACTGCGAGTCCTGCATGGGCTCCTAATCTCAGTGAGACACACCACAACACCCTTCAAATCATACAAAACAAAGCCCTAAAAACAATTACAGGCTGCACAAATACATCACCTACAGACCATTTACACCATGAAACAAAAGTCCTCAAAGTCAAGGAACACCTCGACATGAGAGGCACACAAACACTTGCTGCAGCCACCACAAACACATCACACCCGCTACACTACATAGCAGAACACCCACACACACCAAGAAACATTAAAACTACACCCAAAGACCTTTATTACACAAAGATACTCTCTTCTCTTCCTCCACAACCACCAAATACCAGCCTCCGGAAACATATTCATAATCATATCACTCACCGCTCCATTAACACACTGAAAGACAACACACTGCTGCATGCCAGACCCCCTGATATCCACCCTTCTGAATCCTCTCTCCCACGTAAGGACAGAGTCCACTTGGCCAGACTGCGATGCGGTCACCACCCAGCACTTCTAAGCTACCAGAGGAGGCTGGACGACCGTGTTGTGAACAGCTGCCCAGGATGTAACACTTCACCCCATACCATACAACACATAATGGAAGACTGCATTATACACAATCATGCACGCAAACAACACAACATACACTCTATAAAGGATTTGTGGGAAAACCCAGTCTCGGCTGTGGCCTTCCTTGGGGAGACGGGACTGCTCGGACAGACAGTCTAGGGAACGACAACAACAACAACAACTGGACATAAGAACACAAATACATTCCTCATCTCTATATCATCAACACTCTAATACCACACGTACACACACACACCAAAAATTCTTGGTGAAACATACAATACATCCATGTCATTTAACGACACAAGTCGTATTCCAGATTTTCGCCAGGTCATTGCCAGACATTTTGCTTTCCTGTGGCCACATTGTTTTGTCTAGACTAATGATATTTTTACAGCTTAAACACAAAACTATCATGCACCCCTGATTTAATTTTCATAAAAATTGACACATTACTTTTTTCATAAAAAAAATCGATGATTTTGATCTATGCATGGAAAAGAATCTCCTTTGTATGAGAGTTAAAAGACACCAAAAGAAAAAATACTGCATATTCTCATTTTATATGACAAATAGTATGTTCACACAATAAAAGGAATCAAAGCAATTTTTTTTTATATTGATAAAAAAAAAAAAGATCACAGATCCTACAAGATTCGGAAAAAAAGGAATTTGAAAAAGCAGTTTTGAATAGATTTCTTTTCTGGTCTTTATGCCACAAGAATTCTTAATTCTAACCTTTAAGATTTAGTTTTGAGAAAAATGCATTTTTATGTTCAAGTGACTGTGCACAGTACAGTAATGATTTTTTTTAGAGCAATACTACTCTGATTTGTTCCTTACACCTGATAATGTTCAAGAGGTCAGATTTTCAAGGAAGGTTATTCAGGTCACCTTGGGTCACTTTTATGGGGAAGAAGGTGTGTGATGAGGTCATCCATGTTGATATAGGCACCTGGTCCCCTTTTGTCTTTTATAATGCATAAATGAATGCAGGTGTATTCTAAAAGACAAAATATTAATCCCTCAGAGGGGAGGGTATCATTGGGCGCCACCCAACTCCTTATGTAATGCCAGGGTAGGCCTAATGTAGGCCTACCCTGGCATCAAAAGCCCCCGGGCTGATAATCTGCAGACTCAGTTTTTCTTGCACTTTTCTTCAGTTTGACTTGGCATGGGGGTATTCTGGCCTTGTCCATGATTTTCCTTATGTTTCTTGCCCTAGATGTCAAAGGGAAGCCTATAGTCAATGAATCTGTTCCACACATGAAATACTAGAAGTGCCCTAGGTTGAGATGCCGATTCGTCACTTTGTTCCTCAGTCCCAACGTGCAAACTTGGCAAACTCACTCCATGCCACAGTCTTATTTTCAAGTTTTTCCATTGTTTATGTAACAAGAAAAATGCACTAGATAACAACAGAGTGGAAAAAAAAACAATTGTGCGATAATGAAGAATGTGTGCACTCATGCTGGGAAAATATATATATATATATATATTTTTTGTCTACGTGTAAATCACTAAGTCTAAGTTGTATTGGTGGAAAACATATTGTACAATAACATGCATACACATATCCACAAAAAATGAATAAAAATGATGCAGAAAATATAAGAGGATAAGTCAACATTATCAATGTAAACAGAGTTAAATCCCCACTACGTGGGGTGGTAGTAGACGTTTAAACTTTTGAATGCCCCCCCAAAAAAAATTCTACCTTCTGGAAGAGTGGTGCACGACGTCCCCACATCCCTCATGATGTGACATGCTGATAAGAAGAAAAAAAAAAAAAAAAAAAAAAAAAAAAAAAAAAAAAAAAACAAACAACCGAAAAAATTATTTTCGTCGTCAGTTTAGTCTCCACAATTCCCATTATGTCTGGTTTTTCTTGTAACAGGTAATCATTAAGTTCATTCAGTCCTGAGATTAATCCGTCAATGTTAGTATAGGCCACTTTTATTTTATTTTTTCTTTCTCCATCTTTTTTTTCTGTTTTTGCTTCGCCCATTCTGATGTAGCATTTTCTCAGTCTCCTGTTGATTACCCTCCAATCAACAGAAGAACTCCCTCCCTCCCTCCTTGCTTTCGTAAGTCTCAGTTCTCTTCGCATTTTTCCCCCTTAGCTTCATCTCTTAGTGTCTTCTCTTTTTCTAATTCCTCATTACTCGTTTCTCTTTTTACCCATATCTTATTGTAAGGTTCACTCCTTTTTCATTGAACATCTTATAATCTTGATGGCCTGCTTTTGCTTTGGCCCATTTTCTAGATTCATAAACTATTGCATTTAGCTACAGGAAGACCCAAAATGCCCTTCCCCCCACCCCCTTAGATACAGTAAATGGGGTGGCTGCTGCTGCTGCTCAGTCAAAAGATACGCCCATCCATCCCACTCCCTTCAGAAAGACATTCTTGTCCCTTCCTCCATATAAGCTCCTTATTGTCACCTGACAAATTTTTTTTTCTTTGAGTGCTATCTCATTACTCAATATTCACTATATGATAGATACTAAAACAATTGTGTTTTTCCAGCATTAGATCTCCTCTACTCATAATTGGTTTAGCTGCTGCTTTGGGTAGATGCCATCCTTGAAGAATGCCGGGAAAAAAATGATTGTTGGTGGCCACGAAGTCCCCCTTGTCCACCAGTAGTATGCCATTATGGGAATCTCGTGTCCCTTCTTCTTCTTCTTCCCATTTCTTAGTGGGCTGGAGCCGGGGGGGCCGGTGCCGTCCTCTTAAATGTGGGTTCTTGGTAAGATGGAAAGGAATTTGTCATTTGTGTATTCATAAACTAAAGAAATGTATTGTATGTAGATATCATTTACAGGATTGAATTTCTCACTCTCTCTTACTGAAGTTGTAGCTTTAACCACATAAAGTGTCGCTCTACTTTTGCTTTCCAAACTTTTCTTTGCAAATCTTTCCATTCTTATTTTCTCTATATGCCCAAATCATCTTTGCACTCTATTTTTCCTATCCAATAGCTCTCCTGCCATTCACATTTAAGAGGAAGACCAAGAAGGAGGTGGATGGATGGATGGATGGATGGGAGTGAAAGGAGTATTGGATGCAAGAAGAATGTTGTGTACTACTGAGCAAGGAAGACAGAATGCCATAAGTAGGAGTGAAGTGAGAGAGAGAGAGAGATAGAGAGAGACTGTAGGTGGATGATGAAGGACGAATGGCATGGATGGTCTCCAGGGGATGTTCTTGTCTGATCCTCCCATTGATTTTCTGAGTAAATGAGGAGAGTGGGGGGGGTGGATGTCGTATGATATAGTGCTCTGCAGGTAAAGTAGCATCGGTTGTGTAAGTTCTGTCTTGCTGCATTGTCTTCCTTTGACCTGAACATGACAGCCTAAGGTAGGAGACGTGATGAGTGGGCTTTGGATGTGTGTGGGGCAGCTATTTGCATTTCACCATTGCAAGGGAGGGAGGGGGATCCATGGGCTCTATATTATCTGTCTAACAGATGCTCGCTGGCCAAGCAAAAGAGGAGAGCATCGTTACTTGTGGCTCAGGTCAAGGTGGTGACGGCAATGCAAACCCTGCCACCGGTGAATTGCACCAAGGGTGTGGTTCATTAAATAGGACCATACTACAAAAATCTTCTATAAGGAGCACCATCCTAGCTTCCTGATAGGGAGGGGGTGGGGGTCACAAAGTTAAACCAAATCAGTCATCTGTCTCTCTACCAAGTACCCCCCACCCCCTTACATGGAAGGTAATAGCCAGCCAAGGCAAAAGGCACCCACTCCCACTCCCATCCACCACCCGTGTTTTGGCTTCAATGTGGTCAAGTACCGAGGAGATGTTATTAACTGCCAGGATGAAATTCCATCACTAAGTATTCTCAGATAACAAAGAAATAATGATGTATGTTTGTAGGGGTGTGCCGATTTTTTTTCTTCCGCTAATGCCAGTGCCGATTCCCATTCACTCATGGTTGCCGATACCGATGCAGATTCCTATTCACTCTTAGTTGCCGCCGATGCCAATTCCACTTTATATGATTATGGTATATCAGTTTTTAATATAAAGTAATTAAAACATGATTTTGACTAAATTCATAATCTCTGTAGATTTATGCCTGCCAGTTGTTGTGCTGTTGGATGCTGATGATTGAATGAAGTTAATGAAGTGCTTTGATTGACCACTTTATGATTATTAACAATGTATGGTTGTATTATTTTCTATCGGTTGAAAAAGAGGTAAATAATACCTGTTTCGTAGATTTTGATGTAACTACCAACTTCAAGTAACTTGAATCATTTGATGCTGCTACATGGCTTTAATAAAGCACATGTGCAAAATGTAAACTTGATCAATCCATTTCTTAATTCTAACTTAGTAGTAAAGCCTAAACCTAACTCAGTCTCTGCTATGTAATAACTGATCCATGGAATGTGGAAAATGTCATTTTTATCCAAAAGCTATGTCTGGGCATAAAATCCTTAAAGGGGGAAAAAAAAATTATAATTTCCGACATGCTGACTCACCTGAGTAGGCAGCTACTGGCACATTCCATGGGTTATTAGTCAAAGTTAAACATTCGCATATTGAAGTGCAACAGCATCAATTTCTGCCCTATTTCTGGAGTCAAGCGGTTACGGTGTAGGGTGTAGACATTGGTACCAATGCTGACTGAAGAGGAGGCGTTCTTCACTCACCACACTGAAGGTGGTGGGGAGCATCACGGCATTTTGTTGCAAGTTGTTGGCAACTTTTCCAAGTTCAGGATATGAGTTGTGGTTGTCGTCTCTGCTGCACCAACTCAAGGAATCTGAGTCACAAGGTTCCAGTTGGAGGGAGGGGGGCAAAACTGATCAACTTTGCTTTGTAATGTCAGAACAGATGAAGGTATTCTTATTTTTTATTTATTTATTTATTTTTTAAGTTTCACTATGCCCAAATTTGACTCGTGCGATTGTGAATTTGACAGCAAATCATCTAGAGATGAGCCAAAGTCATATCCATCACTGTCAAAAAGCATAAAGATGTGTTCTTATGTATTCACTTGTTGAAATACATCAAAAAATTCTTTATAAATGATTCATTTGGCTGTGGAGTGAGGGGGGGGGGAAGTAAATCCGTCTGCCAATTTTTTGAACATGTAAGAAGCAGCAGCAGCAGCAGCAGGTGAAATCGACAGAGTCCATGGACCACGACGCCACCTGGACAATTTACTCACATACTCACACTTGCTTAATTTCTGTCGCAGAAACATTGCTGTTTATAAAAAGGTATATATATATATATATATATATATATATATATATATATATATATATATATATATATATATATATATATATATATATATTAGTTTGATTTTATATGAGAAATAAAAAAATAAAATTTAAAGTCAATATGATTTGCTCTAATATTTCCTCCGACTTGTACTGGTGCTCAGGCGCGGATATAAGGGGGGGGGCCCAGGGGGCCCGGGCCCGCCCCTTTTGGCTTTGGCCCTTTGGCCCGATTTCATTTCAGTTCACTTTCAGTTTTATAATCCATGTTGCTGCTCAGGGGCTGAAAAGCAAACGTGGATGCTGTTCTTAAAGCCATTAAACTCTACGAAAGTGACGTTGAGTCACTTTTGCTCGTGCAGACGGAAACACATCGGTGGACATGTTCCGCTCCGGCCTTCGAATCTGTCAAGAAAGCAAAGGAATACGCCGAGGCCCGTATGTTTCCGAACATCGCGAAGCTCCTTACCATCCTACTGACCCTGCCAGTCTCAAATGCAGAAGCCGAACGATCGTTCTCAGCCCTGAAACGCCTGAAGACATACTTGAGGAGCACCATAGGTCAGGATCGCCTCAACGGCCTCGCACTACTCGCCGTCCATAACGATGTAGATGTTCCTGTTGATCGTGTGATCAACAAGTTTGCGGAAAGGAACCGCCGTCTTCTCTTTGCTTAGGCTGCAGTGTGATTAATCCTTTCAGTGTAATAACCTTTGCATGTTACTTTTAAGGCTACTATTATAGGTAATATTATAAAGTATAATGCTTACTGTATTATATATATATTCTACATTTAAATTGAGGTCTAATGTCTCTAGGTCTCTAGCTATTAATTTCTTACTTTCAATAAAGTTTTGATAAGATACAAAATTCCTCTCTCATTTGAATCCGAAGAGAAACACTGGCACCTAGAGCAGATGGTTATGCCCATTCATTTAGGTCAGTCCGCCAGTTATTAACAAATAAGAATCCCGTGAGTGGAGAAACGGTAATGCTAATGCTCGTTAAACAACCGAAAATTCTGCCGTCGGGCCCCCCCCAAACTTTGTTCCTAGATCCGCGCCTGGTGGTGCTTTAAAAGTTTCTCCGGTCTCGTACTACGCTCTCTCTCTCTCTCTCTCTCTCTCTCTCTCTCTCGTGGGTCTGCAGATTTTATCACCTCTGCATAATATTTTCAAAACGTGTGTTATGGCACTAGATGGCAGTGTAAGTTTACCACTACCACAGCACATTCCTAGCCACCTCATTCCTTATGGTTGTGATACTATCTGAAAATGAAATAAAGCAATGATTATTTGGTAGTGGTATCTCATATAGCACATAATATGCTCCATGGACCTATGCAACCACCAGAACAATGAATAATAGGTGAGTTACTGAATTGGCATCAGCATTGGCAAAATATTGCCGATGCTGATGCTGAATCCCTTTCTTAAGAAAAAAAAAAGACGATTCTCGTCGATGCTGATGAGTAAAGGAAATCAATATCTGTGTATTGCTGCAACAGAAATAATTTATGTCTACAGGAGTATTAGCTGAAGTAATTTTTTTTTTTATCAAACAGGAGCCAGCTTCTTTATTATCAAGACCATGGTAAATCACACACACACACACACACACACACACACACACAATATCTCAACAACCTCAATGTACATCCTAACACCCATGCATACATATATAAACAAAATAGATCCCCCCCCAAAAAAAAAAGTAGTCCCCATATGTTGCAATCATGCCCTGCTAGAGAAATCTGTGTCTTTGTTCCGTGTCACCGGACGCAGTAGTAGGCTCTTTGAGAAGCAGGAAATCGCTTGCCATTCCTTCTCTCCTCCTCGAGTCTGACTTGGTAACTAACCAGCTCTCTCTCACTGTGGAGGAGCGGAACCCCGTGCTGACCGCTCACAGTAAAGATGATGGCGATGAAGAGCGGTTAGTTATACACACACCCTCTGCCGGTTTAATTAAGGCGACTCCTGCATCCACTGCCCCCCTTTCCCTTTCCACCAGCTTTGACCAAGAATTCTATAAATCAGGCTGTCCTCAGCACCCATATGGTACTCTTTTTTGCTTTTGTTTTTCATGATGTTTTTATATATTTTGGTCCCTGTGCCTTGGTGAACAACTGCCCGATTTCATCTGCGTGTTTAGAATTGAGGACGGACAAAAAACCCCGGCTGTCCCATTTTTTCTCATATATTTGGCTTTCTCTGGTTCTTTTTGTTATTTTTAAAGCTTTTTCTTTTAGTCTATGTAAGAGTCCTTGTGGCTAACACAGTTTCCTAAATATGTCAAAAATGTATTCAATTCCTCCTTGGAGAAATTCCTCACTGCACACCTGGTATGCTCTCAAAAAGAAGCCTATTACTACCCCGCTTTTTATTCTTGGGTGGTGAGCAGAGTAATAGTGGATGATGTCGTTTTTATTTGTGTTTTTCCTGTGTACTGAGAAAGCAGTCTTATTCCCTTTTCTCCATATTACCGTGTCTAGGAAGGCTAATTTGTCATTCTCCTCCCGTTCCATAGTGATTTGTATGTTCTTTTCTATTCCACTGAACATGTTTAATTTACCCCTGAGATCCGTCCCCTTGGGGGTGATAGCAAGTACATCACCCACGTATCCACCGCCACCATGTTGTATCTTGGCCCATTAATGTGGTAAAATGGTCCGTTTTTCTAGAACCTCCATGTATAAAGAAGCCAGAACACAACTGAGCGGACTCCCCACCGCGAGACCACGGCACTGAAAATGTTCTTCATTATTGAATGTGAAGGAACCCAATTTAACACATAAGGATGTTAACTTTCAATAATCCCCCTTGCCAAGTCAAAAGATGACAAAACTCTCATTCCTAGGATCTAGTTAGCTTTCTCTAAAGCAAAATGTACAATGTTTAGATGATTTGCAGACATTACTGATAATCGTGCCATGATTCTTTTCACTCCCTTTTTTCAAAATAACCTGTGGATGTATTTAGTATAATTTTATTTTCCTTTGATTAAACTTTCTCAGCCACTTTTCAGACCACTCCTGTCATTTGTCTAATTCTACTTGAATATCCAGGTGAATTTGGTGGCAATATATTATTACTCTGCACAACTTGGTATCATCAAGAAATCTGGATACAGTAAATTGAAATCCATGCATAAGGTCATTGATACATGTCCATATATATATATATATATATATATATATATATATATATATACATATGTATACACATACACACACACACACAAACACACACATATATATATATGTATATATATATGTATGTATATATAGATGGGCAGAATATTTTAGGGAGTTGCTAAATGTGAAGGAGGATAGGGAAGGAAAGATAGCTGCAGTGGGAAATGCGAAGAAAATGAGAGTGATGAGTGAGGAGAATCTAGGAGAAATAAGGAAGGATGAGGTGAAGGCAGTTGTAAAGATGATGAAAGCAGGTAAGGCACCTGGTCTGGATGGATGCCATGCAGAATGTCTGAAAAAGGGAGGTTCAGTGATGGTGGACTGGTTGGTGAGGTTATTTAATGTTTGCTGGAGAGAGGGTAGAGTACCGGAGGACTGGAGAAGTGCCTGTATAGTTCCTCTTTACAAGGGAAAAGGGGACAAGTGTGAATGTAGTAGTTTCAGAGGGATTAGCCTGTTAAGTGTAGTAGGGAAGGCTTATGGGAGGATCTTAATTGAGAGGATTAGGAAAGGAACAGAAGGAGTAATTGGTGAGGAGCAGTGTGGATTTAGGACAGGTAGAGGTTGTGTAGATCAGATTTTTGTGGTAAGACAGATATGTGAGAAAGCTATAGGAAAGGGGAAGGATGTTTTTTGGGCTTTTATGGATCTGGAAAAGGCTTATGATAGGGTAGACAGAAAGGCACTGTGGGAGGTTATGCAGATTTATGGGATAGGAGGAAAGCTTT
>NC_134788.1:19495413-19515413 GCF_046742065.1 Oratosquilla oratoria | reverse complement strand
GAATATAATTTGCATCCGTTTCAACATTAAATACAAAAATATGAGGAAATTAATAAATATAACATAACGATGACTTGTCAAATAACGAGAACAAAATAGAACGAAGAACTGACGCCATTAATATGATAGAGACTTATAGAAATATAGAATATTATATACCATGAAATTATTTACATCCAATATCATAATAAACTTCATAAATGTGAGGATATGAGTATGTATAACATGACGATGACGTGTCAAATAACGAGAACAAGATGGAATGAAGAACTGGCGTCATTAATCTGATATAGACTTGCAGAAATATAGGATATGCTATATCATGAAATAATAAACATCAAATTCCTTTAAAAATAAAGTAAATGAGAGAAATTAAGTATATGATATGATGATGACGTGTCAAAAACAATAAAAAGATGGAGCAAGGAACTGGTGTAAGTAAAGTATTTTAGAATTGTAGAAAATTAATGATTAATATATATTTTTTTTTTCTTAGACAATAGTTCATAGATTTGTGAAAGGTAAATGTAGACTTTCTGAACCGAACTGAAAACGATGAACAACGTAAACCAGCCTGGCACAATTATACCAGCTCTCGCCCCAGTAAGTACCCCTACCCCAGCTGTTGTTATGATTTTTGTGGCTAAGATTTAATGGATATTTATTCTTTTTGCTTTTGTTTCTCACTCTCCAGAATAATATACTTTTCTAATGCACTTCTGGTTCTATTTCAGTTGCAGGACAATGGCGCAGAAGAGAACCTTCAGGGACGCCTGGCTAGGGGATGCTGCGTTCCAACCATGGCTTGCGCGATTTGATGGCGATCCAACCAGAGCCTTCTGCAAAACATGCAAAAGAGATGTTGCTGCAAATAAAACAGCAATAGTTCGCCATAAGGAATCCCAACTGCATGTTGCAAATGGGGAGCGACAACAAGATGGCAACGCTCCACAGCAGGAAGAACACCCTGGGCACTCCACTTCTCGAGGCATTGCGTTTGCAACCATACTCTTTTGCTGTTTTATTTCAGAGAATAACCTTCCATTCTCAACAGCTGACACATTAATTGACTTAATGAAAGTCATGTTCCCTGATTCAGCTATTGCTCGAGGTTTATCTTTTAAAAAGACCAAATGCACTGAGCTAGTAAAAGGTTTGGCTAAGACAGTAACAGGGACACTAGTACATAAATTGAGAACAAATAAATTTTCCTTAATCATAGATGAAAGTACAGACATAAGTACAGAGAAATGTTGTGCCCTAGTTGCAAGGTTTTACGACAGTGCAACTCAAACCATTGAAACAAGATTTTTCCAAATAATAAATATTTTGGAAGATGGACATATTGAAGGATCGACAGGTCGAAATCTTTACAATAAGATTATGGATGTCCTTCGGTTTCATGAAATACCTCTTGGTAATTTCGTTGGCTTTGCTGCTGATAGAGCAGCCAACATCATGGGGGAAAACAATTCCCTGTGCAGCAGGGCCTGACGGTTGGCATCCAAGAATCTTAAAGGAAATGAAAAATGAGATTGTTGTTCCATTAGAAATTATTTTCAAGAAATCCATCATATCCGGAGATGTCCCAAGAGAATGGAAGCTAGCTAACGTTACTCCCATATTCAAAAAAGGTGACAAAAAGAAACCAAATAACTATAGGCCTATAAGTTTGACTTCAATCGTAGGAAAAATAATGGAAACTATCATCAGAGATGCTATCGAACATCATTTAGAAAGTAACCGTTTGATAAATGATAGCCAGCATGGTTTCAGACGGAAACGTTCTTGCGTGACTAACTTACTTGAATTCTACATCACAGTTATCTCGAATTATGACAAAAGAAACAATATAGATTTAGTATATCTAGACTTTGCAAAAGCTTTTGATACCGTCCCACACGAAAGACTACTTACTAAATTAGCTTTGCATGGAATAAGTGGTAGCCTATTAGGTTGGACTAGTAATTGGTTGAATGATCGAAAACAGAGAGTTGTTTTAAATGGACAAACTTCTGGATGGAAAAGTGTTGCAAGTGGAGTTCCTCAGGGTTCCGTTCTTGGGCCACTTCTATTCATAGTATATATAAATGATATAGACCATGGACTAAAATCTACTGTTTCCAAATTTGCTGATGATACAAAACTGTGCGGAGTGGCAAATGATCACTCAAACCAATTAGATATTCAAGAAGATTTAGATAAATTACAGCAATGGTCTGAAAAGTGGCTAATGAAATTTAACACAAGTAAATGCAAGGTAATGCACATAGGTAAAAATAACAGTAAGTACGATTACAAGTTATTTGGAAATTCGTTAACAAAAGTGGATAGTGAAAAAGATCTCGGCGTAATTATCAGTAACGACCTCAAATCATCCAAGCAGTGTATTTCAGCCTCTGAGAAAGCAAATAAGATTCTAGGACTGATTGCGCGATCTTTTGATTTCAAAAGTCCATCACTCATTAACAAGCTATATAAATCGTTAGTTCGTCCACATTTGGAATATGCTGTTTCCGTATGGTCACCGAATCTCATTAAAGACATTGACAGATTGGAAAGAGTACAACGGCGAGCCACAAAACTGATTCCAAATATCAAAAATAAATCATACGAAAATCGACTAAAACATATGAATCTGTTTTCCCTAAAAAAGCGTAGACTCAGAGGTGACTTGATACAGGTCTTTAAAATTCTAAAGGGAATTGACAACATCAAAAGTGACCAAATTTTTACATTGAATGAGAATCAGACAAGAAACAATGGTCTCAAACTGTCCGGAAATAGATTCAATTTGGAAGTAGGTAGAAACAACTTTGCCAACCGTGTAGTTAATGAATGGAATAAACTTCCTGCACAGGTAGTGCAATGTAGTTCAGTTCAAAGCTTTAAGAATAATCTAGATAAATACCTAAGTAAGATGCTGTAATGATTATAATTTATCTTATATTATTTGTTTTTGTTTTGTTATCATTTGTCTGATTTTTATTTATTATTAGTTATATGTCAATTTATTATTATTTACTATTTACCTGTTTGTTTATTATTTAACTATACCTATGCATTTATTTATGTATTTTATTTGTTATTTACATTATCATATTTTTTATTTTTTATTTTATTATTAATATGATTTTTTTTTCGCATCCGACCTAGATATGGATCAAAAGGTCTCCTGTCGGCATGCTCCGCCTTTGTAATCCTTTGAAGACCTACCAGGCATTACAATCTTCAAGTGTATCTGCCATTCTTTTCATCTATGTGCTTCTGAAGCCGCAAAAACACTACCGAAATGTTGCGAAGAATTACTAAGAAACCTCTATTCATACTTTTCTCATAGCAGTAAAAGAAAACACCAGTTCAAACAATTTCAAGATTTTTTAGAAATCAAACCCCACAAACTCCTACATCCCAGTCAGACACGATGGCTCTCACTCCACCAGGCAGTGAGGAGAGTATTAGAACAGTGGGAAGCTTTGAAAGCATTTTTTAAATCCAAAGAAGATGAAAGGCTGTTAATGAGTGAGCAAATAAACATGCACTTGGCAGATCCATCAATATATTTATATTTAATATTTTTGGATTTCATATTAGCAAAAGTAAACAACCTCAATTTACTCTTTCATACTGTCCATGAAAAAGTAAGCCAGTTGTATAAAACAATGTTAGGATACTTTTGTTCTGGAGACCTGGTTAAAAGAGGCAAATTTGAAGAAATTGATCCACAGTTACCCTCATTCCATGCACCACTAAATCAACTTTACCTCGGCGATAGAATGTCGGCCGAGTTGAAAGATCCCAAATACAAACATTTACAACATATGATTCAAGACATACAGATCAGATGCAGACATTTTATGATAACTCTGTGTCAACAAATCAAAAAAAGATTTGATTTCAACAATGAATTCCTCCATAGAGCTTCATATCTGTCACCCGTCAATTTAACCAATGTTTATTCGAGAATGAAAATGCCATCTCTCCATAGTCTTGCTACTGATGTACCAAGGATTTATACGGGAGATATTCAAGACCTGGACGACGAATGGAGAAAACTAGATGTAGTTTCACTCCCAGACTTTGATGATAATAATATTCAAAGTTTTTATATGCAGATGATGCAGATGAGAGACACCTCAGGGGAGAAGGTTTTTAACCATTTACCACAGTTCGCCTTGCAGATACTCTCTCTGCCAACTTCCAATGCTGAGGCAGAGCGACTGTTTTCAAAGTTGAATTTGATAAAAACAAAACTTAGAAACAATCTAAAGATTCCATCATTGTCTGCATTATTGATTTTATCTGATTACGTACGTAAATGTGGAGGTACTAAGAACGTAATCCCAAATGAAGAAATGTTTAAAATTGTTATGTAATTTAGATGTATATAATTGTTTTGTTGTTTCTTTTATATTGTAAATATTACGGTTAAGGAAATGTAAATAATGTTTGTTTTAAAAACATTTATGGATGGGAATTAAAATACAGAAGTTTATCTTTAAACATATGTTTTCTTTGAATGCCTCTCACATAGAAAACGTGAGGAATCCTGACGTCATTGTGTTTTGAGGAATCACGGAAACACTGGACCGTCGGCTATTAGTGAGTCTGACGGCATTCGTTCCTGTGGTTGGTAATTTAGCAGAGGATAAAAGCCTAAATTTTCTTTGATCAAATTGCATGAAAATTACACATTTTAAAGAAAATAGGTCAAATAATATAACCATATGCTAATTTTTATATAGAATTATGCATTTGAGCAAAAGCCGTCATTGTTTGGGTTTGGTCGGCGTTGGTCGACTTAGGTAATTTTGCAGACGATAAAAACGTAACTTCTCTTTGATCAAATTACATGAAAATCACATATTTAAAAAGAAAATTGGTCAAATAATGCAACCACATGCTAATTTCTATATAAAATTATACATTTGAGCAAAAGCCGTCATTATTTGGGTTTGGTCGGCGTTGGTTGACGTTTAGTGAGACCATAAAAGAACAAGCATAATACAGAGAAATCATTCAACAAAAACCGTTAAATTTTAAAACTACCAAAGAAGCAGTCACAAACTGCAAAAAAAAAAAAAAAAGAAGTAACATGCGATTCAATTTTTTTTTTTTTTTTTTTTGCTGTGTATTTGGCCATTTATTCAAAATTAAGGTTAAAGGTAAAAGTTTATAACTTTACCACTTAAGCTAAGAACATGACATAACTATATCAAAGTTGCTGTGCCTGCCTGGGACTGCCATAAAGATATGGTATGAATTTGACATGATCAATTCATATTTCTAGATATTTGTAAGGTATTCATCTATAATTTTCATTTCCAAGCTAAGTGACACTGCACTGAGTCTGATATATAGACAAAGAAGATTTTAACTATGTTCTATTTTATTCCTCCATTTTCTGTTAAAGTTTCCATGTACTGTGTATGTTGAATCTCTTACCTTTCTCTGTCTTTAGGAAAAACTTGAAGTATTAGATGGGGAAAGGCATTTTTTTCTTTTTGCACACCACACATGGGTGATAGTTCCGCCCACACTCCATGATTGAATGTCCCGCTTAATTGTAAACAAACAGACGATGCAGTTAAAACTGGTGATTGACGTAAACGCCATCTAGTGAGAGAGCCGCACAGTAAAATGTATGTGGACGATGCGGCTCTCCGTGAGCTTTCCCGTCTTGTCTTTGGTGCAAAAGGGGGCCAAACCCGACCCAACCCACTCTCCCCTCACTCACTCACTCACTCAGTCACTCGCAGCCAGAGCTTCCAGACTCGCACACATACAGGGCACACTCATAACCATAAGCACGTGAGAGGGTTACATTCCCCACACTCTGTCTTCCATGACTTGCCCGATTCGCAACTACTTTCGTTTTTGGGGTAAACAACACATTATATAGTTTGTTCCCCTCAAGGGCAGCAGGCGGTGCAAAGATGAATTCAGGAAACTCAGAGGATGCCGAGCTTATTACAACATCGCCCCCACCAAGATCCTCTATCTGAAGGGTGCCAGCACCTGGTGCATCCAGGCGATGGACACGAATATTCCTATCACTCGAAAGCCATTCAATCAAACCATGACGCAAATGCGGCTTCAAAGTATTTTTGCGTCCATCCGGGGAAATGTGAAAGCGGGAGAGCCGCCCTTTCGGGGGTATACGCCCCCTCCTTCCTCCCCTGGCAGGATGCAGTGGCGTGGTCCTTGGGAGCGTCGAGGGGTCGGCGCCCCGGATGGCCGTCAGGATGTGGATGCACTCCGTGTGGGTCAGCACGTCCGTGCCCACCACGTGGTCCACGAACTCGTCGCAGGACATGTCCAGGAACCGCACCTCCCTCAGCAGGTCGTCCCCGATCTCCTCCCGGAGCGCACTCCCCGACGGCTCCTCCTCCTCCTGGCCTAGCTGGGCTTTTCCCCTGCGACCAACGAGAGGCACAGAGAACGCATTAGCGTGCGGACTTGATGAGCGACTACCAAAACATAGCCATGCACAGTGCAAAGAGGAACGGAATAGTCGCCACGAGTGCGAGTACTTACCAGGCAATCAGTCCTCTGAAGGGGACAACCTCGGAGGAGAAGGCCAGGGTCTCGTCCGTCAGCAAAGCCCTCAAGTCTTCCTTGCTCAGACGAGACACGATCTCGGGCAGCATGACGGCGTCGGGGTCGCGGTCCAGTATCTGTGGGTCAAAGAGGCCATGTAACTGGATGCCGTTACTGGGCTAGTGACCACCGGGAAGATTGGCAGTCGGTTTTAACTTCTGGGTTTTATTGACGTCACTATGTACATACACTAGCACACCCGGCCCAGACTAGGCCTAAAAGGAGACTGACCGCGACCTGACCCCGGCAATCCTTAAATACTCTCCTTGAGTACCGAAAAGTAGCTTACCTCTGGTTGGCAAAGGGTTGCCGGGCGTTGGCCTGAAGTGTTTTCTTTGAGTATACAAATACCTGAAGTACAGGCTTATTAAAGACTTAACTCTAACATTCTTATTACAAGTCCGAAGGCCGACTACTTCTACACAGACTGTGAATCTATGGTTCCTCTCACTGCTGATGCCGCGATGGTATAAGCCGACATAGCATATGTGGGGGATTGTCCACCACAGCCATGCTTCTGAACATGTCGACGAATCCAAGCGACGGGCGACAATGGGACCTTTCGCAGTCAGGCTCGTAGTTTCCTATTAGCGCTAGAATTTTCAATTGTCTCAGATTTCATGAGGCAAAAGGGTGACTTAGCTAATTTGAAAGCCGATATTAAAAAAGAAAAAATACGACATAAATTGCTGCATAAGTGTATTTAGAATTAAAAACATGACTCTTAATGTTAGAATTTTTACTTACTGGTGTGTGATAAGGCTTTGTTAACTTAATTACAAGATAAAATAAAAAATAGTTAATTATTTTTACTGAAGTAAGTTTGAGTAGTGAAAATAAGAGGATGTTGATTTCGGTTTGTGCATTTTATCTGAGAGTGCTGAAAAATAATGGATATCACTGTCACGTCCTGTATATAAAGATAATCAGTGAGATAAAATATAACAGTGGTGGCGGACGTACGAGTATATTAAAGTGAGCGACGTCTATGTAAAAATAGCCTCTTAGATCTACTGGGAGCTAATTTCAAACAAATATGACTAATTTTACGTGTGCCGTGGCAGACTGCACGTCAGATTCAAGAAAAATAAGAGAAAGACAAACCGTAATCGTACCGGAAAAATTAAGTCTTCGATGCAAATGATATTTTCTATACATTACATGCCGCCGTCAGTCAGGGTGTGAACTTGGTCACGCAGGGTGACGGCTCCGGCCGAGGGAAAACACCTGGGGGGCGGGGGGCAATCTCCTCACCTCCTCCACGACTGCTAATCAACCCACCTCGGGGGCAAAGCTCCCCCGTGCACTTTGTCGCCGTGCTTCCTTACGCTCTAATGCAAAGCGAGGCGTCTTTCAACCAAAAGGGCTTTGAACCCTAGATCCAAGAAGTATAGAAATAACCATTGTATCCAAAAGAAACACCAGCCACGACATCAGGAAACAGACCCACATACGTACCTTTTTGCACTTCTTCAGCGCCCCGTCTTCTTTTGGGGGCTGCCTCCTCCTTCCCCTGGCAGGATGCAGAGGCATGGTCATCGGGAACTTCGAGGGATCGGCGCCCCGGATGGCACACTGGATGTGGATGCACTCCTTCTGGGTCAGCACGTCCGTGCCAATCACGTTGTCGACGATCTCGTCGCAGGACATGTCGAGGAACCGCACCTCCCTCAGCAGGTCGTCCCCGATCACCTCCCGGAGCGCACTCCCCGACGGCTCCTCCTCCTCCTGACCTAGCTGGGCTTTTCCCCTGCGACCACCGAGAGGCACAGAGAACGCATTAGCGTGCGGGCTTGATGAGCGACTACCAAAACATAGTCATGCACTGTGCAAAGAGGAACGGAATGGTCGCCACGAGAGCGAGTACTTACCAGGCAATCAGTCCTCTGAAGGGGACAACCTCGGAGGAGAAGGCCAGGGTCTCGTCCGTCAGCAAAGCCCTCAAGCTTCCCTTGCTCAGACGAGACACGGTCTCGGGCAGCATGACGGCGTCGGGGTCGCGGTCCAGTATCTGTGGGTCAAACAGGCCATGCTTCCGAACATGTCGACGAATCCAAGGGACGGGCGACAATTGACCCGACCAAAAGTGCGAGACGTCTTTCAACCAAGAGGACTTTGAACCTTAGCCACAAGAAGTGTAGACATCATTTTACCCAAAGGGAACACCAGCCACGACATCAGGAAACAGACCCACGTACCTCTTTGCACTTTTTCTTCAGCGCCGCGTCCTCATAAAGAAGCGAAGTCTCCAGCACTGCCGGCATCGTCTCCGCCTTCACGTTGGAGGCGATGTACTGAAAACAAAACGAGAGAGAGAGTTTGCCTAAGCAAGTGTGAAAAGTCGAGTGTATCATGTTTCACTATTATACCTTTGTCCACAGAGAGGAGGAAGCCCGTCTGCTGCCGTGGTGTTCAATCATGACCCCCAAAATAAGGCATCGTCCGAATTGCCGCACACTCAACCAATCATCTGGTCTTGCTCACCGTATCACTGTGATCACAACAAAAGAAAAAGAGAAAGAAGAAGACGACGAAGTGGAAGACCAAGAAAAAGACGAAGACGAGGAAAAATAAAACAAAGGAGGACGAGGAGGAGAGGAAGAAGAAGACGAAGAAGAATACCATTTAGATTTTAGAAGATGAAGAAGACGAATATGAAAACGAAGAAGACAAAAAAATAAGACGAAGAAGAGGAAGAAGAAGACGATGAAGAAAAAAAAAGATGAAGAAGAGGACGAAGGAGACGAAGAAGAAGAAAAAATAAGGCGACGAAGACGAATAGTAATAATAAGAAGTAGAAGACGAAGATGACGAAGAAGAAAACGAAGAAAAATACGAAGAAGAAAAATAAGACGAACAAGAAGGCGAAGAAGAAAAATAAGACGAGCAAGAAGGCGAAGAAGAAAAATAAGACGAAGCAGACGTAGAACAAGAATAAGACGAAGAAAAAGAAAAAGAAGAAGAGGAAGAAGAAAAAGACGAAGAAGAAGGAAACGAAGATGAAGAGGACGAAGAAGAAGAATAAAACGAAAAAGGAGACGAAGAAGAAGAAAAAGAAGAGGTAGAGAAAAAAGAAGAGGAAGAACAAGAAATAGAAGACGAAGAAGAAGAAGACGAAGAAGAAGAAGAAGACGAAGACGAAGGAAAATACGAAGAAAAAGACGAAGACGAAGAAGAAGGGGACGAAGAAAAAGAAGAAGACGCAGAAGAAAAAGAAGACGAAGAAAAAGAAGAAGAAGAAAAAGAGGAAGAAGAAAATTATGAAGAAGACAAAGACTAGGAGTATGAAAACGAAGAAGAAACTGAGGAAGAAATAGAAAAAGAAGAACGGAAGAAGAAGAAGAGACATTAGAAGACGAAAATACAGAAGAAGAAACAGAAAAAAAGAAAAAGAAAAAGAACAAGAAGAAACATAAAAAGGAAAACAAAAGCAAAATGAAAAAGAAGAAATAGAAGAGGAAGAAGAAACAGAAGAAGAAGAACGGTAGAACTGCTGTGGAGGAAAGCAAGGGCAGCTGGCTTCCCCACACTATACCTTCACACATTCTTTCGTTGCCGACTCCATCTCGTACTTGCGGGCCATGGCGTACACCCCGAGAGCCTCTTCCACCGACTCCAGGTCCATCCGGTCCAGGTACATGTGATCCAGTAGCTTCTGGAAGGAGTGACGAGGGTCCTTTGGAAGGGTGAGCTCCTTACCGGTAGCCAGGGGTCCATTCAGCATGGCAAAGAACACGGGGGAATTCGTGCACAGGACCAGGCTGTGGACCTGAGGGAGTCACGTATTAAGTCCAAAGCCTTCCTCTGGGGCAACGCGCGTCAAACCACCGACCACCTTGCTCAAGGAGGGAATGATATTCAGTGCGAGTCACCACACTTACCTTGACAGGCTCCTCGTCTCCTGGAAAGAAGATGTCCACGTCGCTCAACTCCCTCGAGGTGTACAGGTACTGCGTGCGCTCTTTGCCGTTCTTCAACATCGACTGCCATTTCTTGCCGCACAAGGTTTCGGTTTCGACCATCTTAGTTCTTCGGCTACTTGCTGCCTGCCTGCAAATGCCAACCGGATTAGCCGTGCATCAGTCAACATGAGCCATGTATCCTGCCCCTAAATTCGCCACAACACAAATTCACACGCAGACATAGATACAGCATCCCAGAAGAAACTCAAGTGAAATATCATAAGAAAAGACTAAGTTGGAGCTAAACTGACGGAACGAACGGGAAAGATCCTGGAAGGGCGAACAAATTCACAATGCCAATCAGAAAGCAACTCTCAGATTGGAGCCAACATTACCAAACGGAACCTGAGGTCAGTAAATGCGGTGCAATGCACGCGTGGGGAGGGGGGAGGGCAGGCAGCCACCAAAGGGCAGAAGCAACAACAACGAGATGCAACCCAGAAGTACTACAGAAGTAAACAGTCTGAAAACCCTGACTCGAGCGAACACACTGCCAGTTGCCTCAACGCCACCTGAAGGGGGCCAATGACGAGTAACTGCTTCCTTCCTTGTGGTGGTCCTGCAAGGTGGACAGCAGCCAAGTTGCCATTTTTCAAAACCCGTCAACCAACCCCCCACCCCGCCCCACCCCCGACCACCTGCTGCAGCCCTGAGGGGCTGACACTCAGTCTCTGGGTCCAAGATCTCTCAAAAGATTACAAAGGAGGACCATGCCGCCAGGAGACTTTTTGGTCCATATCTAGGTTGGATGGGAAATATTATGATAATGATAGATCAATAAATCAATTAATAAAATAATAACAATACAAATAATAATCAAATAAATAGGTAAAGATGAATAATAAACAAACAGGTAAATATTAGATAATAATAGAATATGCAATAATAAAAAACAGACAAATAATAGCAAACAAATAAGTAATGTAAAAAAAAAAGATAAAATAATGGCAGCAGCAGCAGTCAGCATTACAGCAGCATCTTGCTTGCGTGTTTATCTAAACGAATATTAAAGCTTCGAACTGAACTACATTACACTGCCTCTGCAGGAAGTTTATTCCATTCATTTACTACTACACAGTTGGCAAAGTTGTTTCCACCCACTTCCAAATGAAATGAATTTCCTGCCAGTTTGAGACCATTATTTCTTGTCGGATTCTCATCAAGTGTAAAAATTTGGTCACTTTTGATGTTGTCAATTCCCTTTAGAATCCTAAAAACCTGTATCAAGTCACCTCTGAGTCTACGCCTTTTTAGGGAAAATATTCATATGTTTTAGTCGTTTTTTGTATGATTTATTTTTCATATTTGGTATCAGTTTTGTGGCTTACCGCTGTACTTATTTCCAATCTGCCAATATCTTTAATGAGATTCGGTGACCATACGGAAACATCATATTACAAACGAACTAACGATTTATATAGCTTGTTAATGAGAGATGGACTTTTGAAGTCAAAAGATGGCACAATCAGTCCTTCAATCTTATTTGCTTTCTCAGAGACTAATACACTGCATAGATGATTTGAGATCGTTACTGATAATTACGCCGAGATCCTTTTCACTATTGACTTTTGTTAACTCATTCCCAAATAACTTGTAATCGTACCTACTGTTATTTTTACGTGCATGCATAAGCTTGCGTTTGTGTTAAATTTCATTAGCCACTTTTGAGACCATTGCTGTAGTTTATCTAAATCTATTTGCATGTTTGATTGGTTTAAGTGATCATTTACCATTCTGCACAGTTTTGTGTTATCAGCTATTTTGGAGACAATGGATGAACATAATTTATATATAGTATGAATAGAAGTGGCCCAAGAACGGAGCCCTGAGGAACTCCACTGGTAAGATTTTTGTATCTAGAAGTTTAGCCATTCAGAAGAACTCTGTTTTGGATCGTTTAAGCAATTACTTGTCCAACTTGATTATAGGCTAGCACTTATTCCGTGTAAAACTAATTTAGTACGTAGTCTCTCGTGGGGGACGGTATGAAATTTTTTTGCAAAGTGTATATATATTAAATGTATATTGTTTATTTTGTCGTACTTTTGTAAAATTGGAGTAAGTTAGTAAGGCAAAAACGTTTGCCTTTGAATCCATGCTGGCTATCATCTATCAAAGAGTTACTTTGTAAATGATGTTCTATAGCACCTCTGATGAGAATTTGCATAAATTTTCGTAGGATTAATATGAAACTTAGGCCTGTAGTTACTTGGTTTGTTTTTGCCACCTTTTTTGAATAAGGGTGTAACGTTAGCCAGGTTCCATTCTCTTGGGACTTGTCCGGATATGATGGATCTATTGAAAATAATTTTTAATGGAAGAAGAGTTTAATTGTTAATTTTCTTTAATATTGTTGGATGCCAACCGTCATGCCCTGGTGTTTTATTAAGTTTGTGTTTTCCTATACACCTTTTATTTTTTTCTTTTGTTATATTTACCGTAATACACTAAGTGGTCGAGTTAAAATACCTATTTTCCAATGGAATTTGTTGCCATTACAAGCGCAGGCAGATAATAGAGATGCTATTTCATTGATGAAAGAATACACGACGACACTCCTCGCCTTCCTCGTCCCTCCCTCCGCCGCCATCTCATTTGTGTGTGTACCCCGTCCCAGCCAGCCAAAGCAGGAGACAATGCACATAAGACAGTCAGTCATCATGCGATCGGGAGGGAGGGAGGGAGGGAGGGAGGGGGAAGGGGGCCGGCTGGAGGCAGGGAGGGAAGGAGGAGGAGGAGGAGGGCAAAGGGGATGGAGGGAGGGATGGAGGAAAGAAGGAGGAGGAGGGAGAGGAAGGAGGGAAGGAGGAGGAGGGCAAAGGGGAGGGAAAGAGGGGAGAAAGGAGGAGGAAGAGAAAGAGAGGGAGGGAGGGAGATGAAGGAAGAAGGGTGGAGGATGAGGGGCGGGCGGGAGGGAAAGAGGAGGAGGAGGAGGAGGAGGAAGGGAGAGAAGGAGTATGAGGAGAAAATTAGGAAGGGAGGGAAGGAGGAGGAGAAGGGGAGGAGGAGGGGAAGTGAAGAGGAAGGAGGGGAGGAGGAGGGGAGAGGAAGAAGGAAAGAGGGGGTGGAGGAGGAGGAGGAGGAGAAGGGGAGAGGAAGAGGGAGTAGGAGGAGAAGGGAAGAGAAAGGAGGAAACAGGGGGAGGAGGAGGAGGAGGGGAAGGGGAGAGGAAGGAGGGTGAGGACGAGGAGAAGGGGGTGAGGAAGGAGGGAGGAGGGGGAGGAGGAGCAGAAGGGGAGAGGAATGAGGAAAGAGGGTGAGGAGAAGGAGAGAGGAAGGAGGGGGAGGAGGAGGAAAAGGGGAGATGAAGGAGGAAAGAGGGTGAGGAGAAGGGGAGAGGAAGGAGGAAGGAGGGGGAGGAGGAGGAGAAGGGGAGAGGAAGGAAGAAGGAGGGGGAGGAGGAGGACAAGGGGAGAGGAAGGGGGGAGGAAAGGGGGGAGGAGGAGGAGAAGGGAAGAGGAAGGAGGAAGGAGGGGGAGGAGGAGGAAAAGGGGAAAGGAAGGAGGGAAACTGGAGGAGAAGGAAGAGAAGGGGAGAGGAAGGGAGAAGGAAAGAGGTGAGGAAGAGGACAAAGGGGGAGGAAGGAAGGGAAAGAGGGGTGAGGAGGAGGAGGAGAAGGGGAGAGAAAGGAGGAAAGAAGGGGAGGAGGAGGAGAAGGGGAGAGGAGGGAGGAATGAGGGTGAGGAGGAGAAGGGGAGAGGAAGGAGGAAGGAGGGGGAGGAGGAGAAGGGGAGAGGAAGGGAGGAGGAAAGAGGGGAGGAGGAGGAGAAGGGGAGAGGAAGGAGGGGAGGAGGAGGAGAAGGGGAGAGGAAGGGAGGAGGAGGAAAAGGGGAAAGGAAGGAAGAAGGAGGGACAGGAGGAGGAGAAGAGGAGAGGAAGGAGGAAAGAGAATGAGGAGGAGGGGAAGAGGAAAGGAAGGAGAAAGGAGGGGGAGGAGGAGGAGAAGGGGAGAGGAAAGAGGGTAAGGAGGAGAAGAAGAGGAAAGGAAGGAGTAAGGAGGGGGAGGAGGAGGAGAAGGGGAAAGGAAGGAGGAAGAAGGGGAGGAGGAGAAGGGGAGAGGAAGAAGGAAGGAGGGGGAGAAGGAGGAGAAGGGGAGAGGAAGGAGGAAAGAGGGCGAGAAGAGGAGAAGAGGAAAGGAAGGAGGAAGGAGGGGGAGAAGGAGAAGAAGGGGAAAGGAAGGAGGATGAAGGGGAGGAGGAGAAGAAGGGGAGAGGAAGGAGGAAGGAGGGGGAGAGGAAGGAAGAAGGAGGACGAGGGGAGAGAAAGGGAGGAGGAAAGAGGAGGAGGAGGAGGAGAAGGGGGAGAGGAAGGAAGAAGGAGGGACAGGAGGAGGAGAAGGGGAGAGGAAGGAGGAAGAAGGGGGAGGAGGAGAAGGGGAGTGGAAGGAGGAAGGAGGGGGAGAAGTAGGAGAAGGGGAGAGAAAGGGAGGAGGAAAGAGGGAGAGGAGGAGGAGAAGGGGAGAAGAAGAACTTAAGAATGTAAAAGGGACTGCAAGAGACCATAGGGCCTCCACTAGGCAGCTCCGTATCCATCACCACCTGTCATCCACCCCATCCATAAAGTTGTCTAATCGTTTTTTTTAAAACAACTGATAGTTTCAGCGCTTACTTCATGGTTACTAAGTTTATTCCATTCATCAACCACCCTATTAGTAAACCAATTCTTGCCTATTTCCTTCTTAAGTCTTAATTTGTCCAGTTTATACCCTTTACTGCGAGTCCTGCCCTGTTGTTTTAATATGACGACCTTGTTTGCATCACCCTTGTTAAAGCCTTTGATCCACTTGAACACTTCTATTAGATCACCCCGCACTCTGCGTCTTTCCAGAGAGTGTAAGTTTAGGTGCCTAAGCCTCTCTTCGTAAGGCAAACTTCCGAGTCCATGTATCATTTTGGTCCTTCTTCTCTGTACTGATTCTAGTGAATTGATGTCCATTCTGTAGGACGGAGACCAAACCTGTACCGCATAGTCAAGGATGGGTCTTACTATCGCTAGATGGAGTTTAACAATTACCTCTGCCCTTCTATTCGTTATCGTCGTAGCAATGAAACCTAATGGTCTGTTAGCTCTATTCCTGGCGCTGATGCACTGTTACCTGGTTTTAAGGTCCGGACTCACTAGAACTCCCAAGTCTCTCTCGCGCTCAGTTCTCTAAAAGCGTGTTATCTAAGCTGTATCTAATTTCGGGGTTGTGTAGCCCTACGTTTAACATGCTACACTTAGAGATATTGAAGTTCATTTGCCATTTTGACCGACCATGTTAACACGGAAGGAGGGGGAGGAGGAGGAGAAGGGGAGAGGAAGGAGGGGGAAGGGAGAGGAAGGAGGGGGAGGAAGAGAAGAGGAGAGGAAGGAGGGAGAGAAGGAGGAGAAGGGGAGAGGAAGGAGGGGGAGGGGAGAGGAAGGAGGGGGAGGAGGAGAAGGGGAGAGGAAGGAGGGGGAGGAGGAGAAGGGGAGAGGAAGGAGGGAGAGGAGGAGGAGAAGGGGAGAGAAAGGAGGGGGAGAGGAAGGAGGGAGAGAGGAAGAAGGGAAGGGGAGAGGAAGAAGGGAGAGGAGGAGGAGAAGGGGAGAGAAAGGAGGGGGAGAAGGAGGAAAAGGGGAGAGGAAGGAAGGGGAGGAGGAGGACAAGGGGAGAGGAAAAAGGGGGAGGGGAGAGGAAGGAGGGAAAGGAGAAGAGTAGAGGAAGGAGGGGGAGGAGGAGGAGAAGGGGAGAGGAAGGAGGGGAGGAGGAGGAGAAGGGGAGAGGAAGGAGGGGGAGGGGAGAGGAAGGAGGGGGAGGAGGAGGAGAAGGGGAGAGAAAGGAGGGGGAGAAGGAGGAAAAAGGGAGAGGAAGGAGGGAGAGGAGGAGGACAAGGGGAGAGGAAGGAAGGGGAGGGGAGAGGAGGATAAGAGTAGAGGAAGGACGGGGAGGAGGAGGAGAAGGGGAGCGGAAGGAGGGGGAGGGGAGAGGAAGGAGTGGGAGGAGGAGGCGAAGGGGAGAGGAAGAAGGGGGAAGGGAGAGGAAGGAGGGTGAGGAGGAGAAGATGAGAGGAAGGAGGGAGAGAAGGAGGAAAAGGGGAGAGGAAGGAAGGGGAGGAGGGGAGAGGAAGGAGGGGGAGAAGGAGGAGAAGGGGAGAGGAAGGAGGGGAGGGGACCTGCAAGATGGACAGCGAAGCTAGAATTTTCAAAAGCCGCCAACCCCCATCCACCAGATGCAGCCCTGAGGGGCTGACACTCAGTTCCCAGATTGGGCCCAAGGTCTTTCTCTATTACCTTCAACTGTATTCCTTACCCCTTTTGTACACATGGACAACTGACAAGCGGCAACTGCTCTCCTCTCGCTACAACAAGAGTCAAAAGTTTCTTCCCAGAGATATTTGAGCGAATTTGAGGACCGTTGCCGGCCACTGCAGGGCTGCGAGTATTATATATGGTAAAACTCGAGACATCTGTGGACTGACTGACTGATTAGCATACAAATAGCAGGCATTCGTCTTCGTAGTTTTGAACATGACACTAATCAATCATGCAGACCACGAAAGCGAGCACCAGTGGGCCACTGGCAGTGGTACCGAAGTCACTCTTGAAAAGGGGGATGGACCATTTCTGGAAAAGCCTCAGTAAGGACTTTGAGGCCGACAAGGACTGCCATACGAAGGGTGAACAAAGAAACTAGTAAAAACAATAGCACAAGGAAGAAGAGGCAAGTCATGGGCAGCACCAGACATAAGGACAGGAGGAAACAAGCCAAGACAAGGAAAATAAAACAAAAGTAAAGCTAGAAAAGGGTCATATGGTTTACCACTAGATTCGAAGAATAGGATTGCTACAACGAGGCAATAAGTGAACAAACCCAGAGAAGGTAATTGAACAACGCGAGGAGGTGGGGGGAAGACAAAGTTGACACATACACACACACGACAACACACATACTCCCAGAAAACACGAGGAAAAAAAATTGTACTTAGAAACTGATCCTACATCTAAAAGGTTGCCACACTCCCCACCCTCCTTCACACCATTGTTCGCTGCCTTGCAGGACGCTTAAGAACATAAGAATGAAGGAGACTGTAAGAGACCATAAGGCATACACTAGGCAGTTCCTTGTCCATTACCACCTCTCATCCCCATCCATAAAGTTATCAAAACGTTTCTTAAAACAACTGATATTTTCAGCGCTCACTACATGGTTACTAAGTCTATGCCATTCGTTGACCAACCTATTAGTAAACTAATTCTTGCCTATTTCCTTCTGATATCTAAATTTGTCCAATTCAAATCCATTACTGTGAGTCCTTCCTTGCTGCCTTAATATGATGACCTTGTTTGCGTTACCCTTGTTAAAGCCTTTGATCCACTTGAGCACCTCTATTAGATCACCCCGCACTCTGCGTCTTTCCAGAGAGTGTAAGTTAAGGTGCCTAAACCTCTCTTCGTAAGGTAAATTTCTGAGCCCATGTATCATTTGGTACTGATTCCAGTGAATTGATGTCATTCTATAAGACAGAGACCAATAATGCACCGCGTACTCAAGGATAGATTTAACTAACGCTAGAGTTTGATAAGTACCTCAGCACTTCTATTCGTAACCGTCCTAGCAATGAAACTTAATGCTCTGTTTGTTTTATTCCTGGCGCTAATGCACTGATTCCTGGATTTGAGGTCCGGACTCACTAGAACTCCCAAGTCTCTCTCGCACTCAGTTTTATACTATTGAATATTTCTGTTAAGTGGTCGCCATGGCAGAAAGCAACAGCAGGCACAACCGGTTAACCCTGCGAGCGATGACAAAACATGATATTACCACTTGGGTGGGGGACCCTGAACACAAGTGCTTGAGTGTCTCGCCCTCCAACAAGTCTCACTTACCCGAAAAACGAGCCGCGGGAGGCAACTGGAGGAGAAGACTGGCCTCTTCACACGGCCTTGTCGTGGCTGACTGCTGCCACGGCTAACAGGGAGGTCTGTAATCAAATGTTATCGTCTAAAGCTGACTAAAGATAATGCACAGCTAGATAAAAAGGCGAGCCAATCTATAGACGTCTTGTACCCCGTTCTTCATCCCTCCCTTCGCCGTTCGTGTGTCCTCCTCCTCTCCCCTTTTCTTCTTCCTGTTTCCCTCTTCGCTGCCCTTCCTTTCGCCCTCCCCCCCCTTGCACGCATGTACCTAAACACACTGACCCAAGTGCCATACTGTATGCTCGACTTTATCTTCCGAATACTTTGATCCTTCTCGTTGCTCCCTCGTCCCATACTAAGGGATTCTCTCTGTCAGTGCTGTCCATTTTTTTTTCGTCGCCCTGAACGCGGTGATAACTCTATCCCTCGCTCTCTCCCTCTTCTCCCTTCCATTAGAGGCACTTCTAACTTTGTACGCAAGTGTGTGTGTGTGTGTGTGTGTGTGTGTGTGTGTGTGTGTGTGTGTGTGTATGCGTGCGTGTGTACGTGTGTGTATGTGTGTATGTATGTGTGTGTGTGTGTGTGTGTGTGTGTGTGTGTGTGTGTGTGTGTGTGTGTATGTGTGTGTGTGTGTGTGTGTGTATGTGTGTGTGTGTATGTGTGTGTGTGTGTGTGTGTGTGTGTGTGTGTGTGTGTGTGTGTGTGTGTGTGTGTGTGTGTGTGTGTGTGTGTGTGTGTGTGTGTGTGTGTGTGTTTACCTAGTTGTATTTACCTAGTTGTATTTTGCGGGAGAAGAGCTATGCTCGTAGTGACCCGCAGTTGTTATGTTCCGCATCCAGTTCTTTCTTAAAATCATGTATAGATTTAGCACTCACTCTTTTCTCTTTCAATCTATTCCGTGTATCTATTACTATGTGTGGAAAGCTGTTTCTTTACATCTCTTCTGTAACTGTTCTTCTTAGGTTTCTTCTCGTGTCCTCTTGTGTTTCTTCTGTCCCATTTAAGTAGATCATCATCCCTATCAAGGATTTCCATCCCTCTCATAATTCTGTAGATGGTTATCAAATCGCCTCTTTCTCTTCTTTGCTCCAGATTTAAGTTTAGTTTGTCCAATCTTTGTTCGTATGTCAACATGCTAAGTGTTGGTGCCATCTTTGTTAGTGCTCTTTGAATTCTTTCTAGTTTCTTTGTGATTTTTATTGTACTGGGTGTCCATAGTGACGCTGCATATTCTAATTTTGGTCTTATCATTGTAACTAGTATTCTCTTTACCATTTCCTCGTCCATCGTAGTCAAAGGCCACTTTCATTGATATTATCAAATTGTAGGTTTCTCCTACTATTTTGTTTACATGTTTGTCTAGTGTCACGTCGTTTGAGTGTGTGTGTGTGTGTGTGTGTGTGTGTGTGTGTGTGTGTGTGTGTGTGTGTGTGTGTGTGTGTGTGTGTGTGTGTGTGTGTGTGTGTGTGTGTGTGTGTGTGCGTGCGCGCGTGTGCTGTTACATGTATTTTCACTGGGAACCTACATACAGGAGGGAGCGGTGACTACTTGACGGGATTA
>NC_134788.1:19477913-19482913 GCF_046742065.1 Oratosquilla oratoria | reverse complement strand
AAGATTTAGACTTAGACCCAAACCCTGACAACCTTATACTCATATTTAGATTCAGGCTTAGACTTAGGCTTAGATTCAGACTTAGACTAATACTCACACACACACTCTGACTCAGAATTAGGCTCAGACAAAGACTTAGAATCAAACTCACGCTCTGGCTTAGGCTCAGACTCAGATTTAGCCGTACACTCAGACTTAGACGTAGAATTAGGCTCAAACTGAGCTCAAACTTGGACTCAGCCTTAGACTCAGACTTAGATTCAAACTCAGACTCAGACTTAGACTCAGACTTAGACTCAAGTTTAAACTTAGAACAAACTTGGACTCAGCCATAGACTCAACCTCAGAATCAGATTCAGACTCAATCTCAGACTCAGACTCAGACTCAGACTTAGACTCAAGTTCAAACTTGGACTCGGCCTTAGACTCAAGCTCAGACTCAGATTCAGACTCAGGCTCAGACTTAGACTTAGACTCAGCTCAAACTCAAAGGAGGTAAGAAGTAATGAGGATGTAGAAGTGGGAATGGGGGGGAAGGAAGAAGTGGAAAAGGAAGAGAAGGCAGAAGCGGAGGAGGAGGAGGAGGAGAGGAAACGGGAAAGCAAGGAAGGAAGGAAGGAAGGAAAGGAAAAAGAAGAGAAGGTGGAGGGGTGAGGAGGAGGAGGAGGGTAAGAGGAAAAAAAGGAGAGAGTAGAAAGAGAAATAGAAAGAGAGAGAGGAAATAGAAAACGGCAGAAGAGGATTAAGACAACGTAAAACAAAGAATAGGAGGAGGATGAGAAGTAGTAGGAGTCAAAGGAGAAGGAGGAGGAGAAGAAAGAAGAATAAGAAGAGGTGCAGGACGAGGTGGAGGTGGAAGGGGAAAAAGAAAACAGATGTATATGTATGTATGTATGTATGTATGTATGTATGTATGCATGTATATATATATATATATATATATATATATATATACATATATATACATATATATATATACATATGTATATATATATACATATATATATATATATATATATAGACAGTATATATACATGTGTATATGTATATATATATATATTTAAATATATATATATATATATATGTATATATATATGTATATGTATATATATATATTAGGGTGTTTAAAGAAATTAAACTTGTTGGATTTTTATGAGCAACCTCTCATTTCGTTCCTTTTTACCAGAAAACTATTTTAGCAAAATTTTATACTGTAAAGTCCACATCTTGATGTCGCGCAGAGCTACAGAAGTCAGTACCTATACAGAACTCATGGAGGCATAACGTGTTCACTCCTGTCTTGTACAACAGTGAGTTGTTCATCTCTGTGAAGTGCACACAACATTTTAAGGGTACGTATTTATCATTATTTATCTAAATCTCAAACATTTATTGATACACATAGACGGCTATACGAGAAACCACGCTAAAAAATTCAAGAGCAATGGGAAAAGGCCAATATTCCCACAATCGATCCTTGCCACATCCTCAAAAAAGTGAAGAAGCTACACGATGAGTATCCGGCCCTCAAGAAATCCAAATCCCGAGAGTCTGGGAAGGCAGTGGAGAACAAAACGTCTTTTCAGGTCAAGCTGAAGCAGTTGTTTGACATAACTCATCAGGATGCAATGCAGTTGATGACAATCAAAGAAGATCGCGATTTTCTTGAGGCTCAAAGGAAGCATCGACGAGAAGGAAAGATGCTACGATTGGACCAACATTGGGTTGGTAAAGAGGAAAGGAAAAGGATTATGACAGAGACGAAGAGATTGCAACGAGAAAAAGAGGCATCATGCGAGGAAAGATTTGCGAAAACTAAGTATGAGTCGTCGTCGTCGTCGTCTTCTTCATCAAGTCCCCTAGATCAAAGTCCATGTACATCTCCAGTCAAGAAATCTTGCAGAGGTAGGAAAGCAGCCGTCATTAATGCAGAAGTCGCCGCAGCTCTTGATCGAAGCCAGGTAAGCAGTCGAGGAGCAGTGACGGTACTTGTCCCCTTCGCCTCCGCCCTGGGGTCAAACGTGGATGAACTCAGTCTAAGTGCTAGCACAATCCACAGACATCGCAGTAAACATCGTGAAGAAAGAGCCGCCGAAATCAAGAAGTCTTTCTCTCCAACAATTCCCCTGACTGTCCACTGGGATGGGAAGTTGATGCCCGCACTAACTAATGGAGAAGTAGTGGATCGCCTTCCTATTCTTGTTTCTGGAGAAGGAGTTCTCAAGCTGCTTGCTGCTCCGGTCACCGATGGTAAAGCTGAGCCGACAGCCACCACAATTATTAACGTCATCAAGGAATGGAACCTTCAAGAGAGGGTTGCAGCGCTTTGCTTCGACACGACTGCCACTAACACCGGTCCCCAAAGGCGGTGTCTGTCTGCGTCTGCAGCAGATCCTTGGACGTGATCTCTTGAATCTAGCTTGTCGACATCATGTTTTGGAGCTTCTACTAGAAGCGGTTTTATCTGCATTGGTTCCAGAGGTGTCACGAAGCTCTGATATCACAATTTTTCAGCAATTCGAAGAGTTGTGGCCTTCTGTGGATAAAACAGACTATCGGACAGCCGAAGATGCAATTCGAAGTACATCGTGGGCCAGTGATGTCCTCAATTTCTGCCAAAATCAGCTACACTTTAATCATCCGCGCGACGACTACAGAGAGCTCCTTGAGTTGGTCATTGTCTTTCTTGGAGGGGTGCCACATGGCTGCCAAAGCATCACTTTTCGAAAACCCGGGGCTGTTCATCGAGCATGATGCATGGCGCGGGCCATATATGGCTTGAAGATGTGGATCTTCCTTCCCCAGTTCTCTCAGCATCGACAACAAAGACCCTCGTCCTCCCGTGTAGCACGATCGGGCATTCTGGAGAATCTGAGTGACTTGTGCATTTTTCTTGCCAAGCATTACGTTCGTGCCTGGTTCTTGGCACGTTCAGCCGTCAGTGCTCCCCGTCATGACATCGCCATTTTCAAGGCTCTGGAAGAGGAAGACAACGAGATCGTCAGGAAGGCAGGGACGAAGACGCTGGAACGCCATCTTTGGTATCTGTCTGAGATTAACGTTGGTATGGCACTCTTTGATGAAGAATTGTCTCTTCAGGAGAAGGAGTTATTCGTCGCAAACATGAAGGCAGTTGATGGATCCGAAGAGAGTTATCCCCGTCTTAGGACTCTTCCTAATAAAATGAAAGACAAGACCGTGGCCTCCTTTGCAACTAAAAATACCAAGAGATTCTTTGAACTCATGAACATCGGCACAAGTTTTTTTTTGACGAGGGCCCGGCAATTTTGGAAAGATAACCCTTCCTATCAAGCTGGTCTGCAACGAGTTGAGGAGCTGGTATGCAGCGGAGCGTGGGGTGGCTCTGGTCCAGGAATTCACGAATGAAGAGTAGAAGGACCAAGGCAGAAGACTAACTTCAGTTCCTTCTTCAGGTAGTCGAAGCCCACCGCAGGCAATTCCTCCGTCGGACAAAAGCCTGCCTAATGAAAAACTTGAAATGAATTGCGCGACATGATACCATTGGCCGATGCTCTTCAAATTTTTCTCATTTGATTTTTTAGTTAAAAGGAACAATATAACAGGTTGCTCACAATTCTCAGTTGAATTTGAATTTTTACACCTATGACTGTGAAACACCCTAATATATATATGTATGTATATATATGTATATATATATGTATATATATGTATATATATATATAATATACATATACATATATATATACATATATATATATACACACAGGAAACCCACAGTCGAAGAAAAAACTTCGAATAAAGAAGATTCCTATATTTCGGCTACAGTTGATAGCCGAAATATAGGAATCTTCTTTATTCGAAGTTTATTTTCTCCGACTGTGGGTTTCCTGTGTGTCATATATATATATATATATATATATATATATATATATATATATATATATATATATATATATATATACATATGCACACACACACACACACACACACACACACACACACACACACACACACACACACACACACACACACACACACATATATATATATATATATATATATAATTTTCGACAGTCGCCCTAGGGATCGAACCGAGACCTCCCTTGACACTATGCCAGTACCTTACCGACTGAGCCAAAGGAGCTTCAGTAGACTCAAACCTGGAGTTTACCTAAATGCCGAAGAATCTAGGTAGACCGCTGAATGCCGTCCTTACTCATAGACAATGGGTAAGGGTGGTACGAAACCTTGATGGGCTCTCGTTGCTGTAAACAACTGAAATGAATCGCTAGTAGCACTATATATCATACAAATCATTTCCGACAGTCACCCCAGGGTTCGAAATGAGGCCTCGCTTTACATCAGGCCAGTTCGAACCCCGGGGCGGCTGTCGGAAATTATTTGTATGATATACGCTTCTAATAGCGATTCACTCCAGGTATTTCCAACGACAAAAGCCCATCAATGTTTCGTACCAGCCTTGCCTCTTGTATATGAATTGGGCTCAGGACCCTGAAATGTCTTCCTAGATTCTTCGGAATGTAGATCAACTCCAAAGAAAAGAAATAAAGAAGAGGAGGAGGAAGAGGAAGAAGATAATGGGTAGGAGATGGAAGAGGAAGAGGAGGTTGGGGCAAGAATTAATGCTCACAAGTTAAAAAATGGAGAGAAGACGAGGACTAGTCGAAGAGCATCACCCGATTTTCAAAGAAAATCTTACTTTGTTATCACAGGGACACTCGCCTGAACTTCCCTGAGCTTTGAACCTGATATGCTCTTGTTTCAAAGCCCCATTATTATCATTAATTTCTTAAATTAATCTAATCTAACGCAAAGAGAATAATACCCATGTATTGTCGCTTGTTTTCGCTCATTAACACTGTAGACCTGGTCGACTTCACTGTCGCGAGAGTAACTGATGTCACCCATTTCTGAATGGTCCGTTCAATAGCGACTGTTGTTGATTGTCATGAACGAAATGCTTTGAAAAGAGAGACAACATGTATTTGAGTATCATC
>NC_134788.1:19462913-19467913 GCF_046742065.1 Oratosquilla oratoria | reverse complement strand
TTATCATTTATCATGTATTATTCATTATTTATTATCTATTATCTATTATTTATTAATCATTGTTTATTATCTCTCATTTGTTATATATTGTTTATTGTTTATTATCTATTATCTATTATTTATTATTCATTGTTTATTATTTATCATTTATCATTCATTACTTATTATTTATTATTCATTATGTATGCAATAGAATCGTGTGATGGTCGCCATAACGAACTATATAAAGGATGCCATAGCACGTGTACATGTACACTTACATGTGGTAGAGAAAAGCTGTGGCAGTGTAGTAAAGAATGAATAGATGAGATGTTTGTCCTTGTGTCGCGATGTTGGGACCGCGTCAGCTGTCCTCCTCCTGCAGGGTCTCTCGGGAAGAGCGGAGACATTCAAGAGGGCGAGAAGGAATCGTCGGTGCCGTGGGCTCTTCCCATGTAAGAAACAACAAACAAGAAAAGAAAAGAAGAAAAAATAAAATCGAAATAGTAAAAAGAAAAGAAAACTTAAGAAGATATATAAGAATGGAAATTAAATAAAACATGACATCGAAAGAAAAAGAAAAAATATTCGAAAAAATACAAAAAGAAATATAGACAAAAAGTTTTGAAAAAAAGGAAAATACAAAGAACTGAAAATAAAAGAAACAGAAATTGACAAAAGAATACTCAGAGAAAAATGTAAAAGAAAACTCTAGGGAATATAGTCCGTCACAGTGGGTGGCTCGGGAGGGACTCCTCCACGAAGTGGCCGCCTGACGTTGGGGTCCCTTCGACTGGGTACCCTCCGAGGAACTCCCTCGCTCCTGGAGCCTCGGCAGCTCGACAGGGTCCTCGATGATCCGGCAGGGGGAACATTGCTTAGGCACGAGGACCTTGGTGACCCCACCTCCGAGGCTAGGAGGACCACCCACCTCGCGACTGTCGCGGGAAGGGGGGGGGACTTCCTATGCCTGGAGAGTGGGTATTGTTCGCCTGTCCAATAGCGCCTAGTTCACGCCAACTCCTGAGGATCCGACAGATCCCGTCGCGCCAGGTTCGCCGTCGGGCTCCCTCCTGGCACTCACTCACCGGGCAGCACTTCGAAATGTCGACAGGGGCCTAAGGAACCGAGTAGGGACTTTGCATATGTAAATACTTTCCGACAGTCGCCCCGGGGTTCGAACCGAGGCCTTGCTTGACACCAGGCCAATATCTTACCGACTGAGCAAAAGAAGCTTCAAAAGATCCCTAGTTGGAGTTTGCCTAACCTCCGAAAAATCTAGGTAGACTGCTAAATGTCGTCTTTACCTACATTACATAAAGTCCTAAGCTCAACTCATAGACATCGGTACGCAACCTTGATGGACTGCCGTCGTTGTAAATAACTGAAGTGAATCGCTAGTAGCAACGTATATCATACAAATAATTCCCGACAGTTACCCCGGGGTTCGAACCGAGGCCTCGCTTGACACCAGGCCTGTTCGAACCCCGGGGAGATTGTCGGAAATTATTTGTATGGTATACCGTTATACTTGTGACTCACTCCAGGTATCTACAACGATGAGAGCCCATCAAGGTTTCGTACCAGCCTGACCCATTGTACAGTATATCAATTGAGCTCAGGACTCTGAAAAGTAGGTCAAGACGGCAGTAAGCAGTCTTTCTAGATTCTTCGGGATTTAGATCAACTCCAAAAAAAGAAGAAAACAAGGAAAAAAGAAATAAGGAGGAGGAGGAGTATGAGGAAAAACAAGATGGGTAGTAGGTGGAAGAGGAAGAGGAGGTCGGAACAAAAATTGAATGCTTACAAACTAAGAAATGAAGTGAAGACGAGGATTAATCGAAGAGCATCATCACCCGATTTCCAAAGGAAATCTTACTATATTATCACAGGGACACTCACCTGAACTCGCTTGAGCTTTAAACCTGATTGGCTCCTGTTTCAAAATTCCATTATTATCATCCATTTCTGAAATCAACCTAATCTAACGCAAAGAGAATAATACTCAAGTGCTGTCGCTTATTTTCGACCTGGTCGACTTCACCGTCGCGAGAGTAACTGATGTCACCCATTTCTGAATGGTCCGTTAAATAGCGACTGTTGTTGATTGTCATGAACGAAATGCTTTGAAAAGAGAGACAACACGTATTTGAGCCTCACCATAAGCTGGTCCTTGATTACAATCCTAATACTTTCACTACAGTGACGATTCTATTCAGCTGAGGGGAGTAAGAGGTCTAGGATAAAACGAGATTCAAGTCCTTATCTTGTCTATCATCTTTCACCCCATCAACTGAATGAAATCGTCTGAATATCAACCAGAATAGAATCAACGAAGAGAATTCGCCGTAGAAATTTTTCTCGAAAATTTCAAGCTTTTTAAAAAAAAAAAGAATTATCTCATTTTTCCATATTACTTTTTTTTTTTTTTTGTATGTGTGTGTCCAGAAAAGATGATTGTGTTCAGTTCAGAGACGAACTTAAAACTCAAGTCTCATCAGAGTCCATGATTTGTCCCGGATTTCAATTGACAATCTAGTTTCCCCTATGATGCAAGAACAAAAATATACGATACAAGAACACGGACACTTGAAATTGCACCTCGACAAACCTTCCATTATTGTCACAGTGATACAATTTATCTGAAAAAAAAAACATGATAAACTTGAGTACCCAATCAAGAAAAGTATTAAATACTCACAAACAATAATATGTTTGCGTAATTCTTATACATCACGAGTCAAGGTAAGCAACCATTATGTAATCGCGTTATAAAAAAAAAAAAAAAAAAAAAAAAAGACGATCATGAGCTCCTTTACTTGATACTGAGGGAAATTAATTCGAGTTGTAGATTTTCCTTTATTATTTTTTTTTTATTATTATTATTCCTGCAGGTGATCCAGACTTCCACTCCTATCTCTCCTCCCATCATGAAACGCCTACAAACTTTTGTGCTTTGCCAAACCTCGTCTCCTTATAAGGTCATCTGGCCCAGTAACCTAACGGCGATTTGCTTTTGTTTAGAATAAAGAGATACAACGCCCAGTAAGAGGATCGACCTCAAAAAAAGAGTCAGCTCTTAAGTAAATGGGCCTAGTTCCAAGTAAAAGCATGCAGGTTCTTCTGTACATTATAATTAATGACATACAAGTCACTTAGCTTGTTGGTTGGTATTGCTGCTGCAATAAAAACCCTGGAGACGTGTGTTCTAGAAATGAACTTTGACGAGAAACAACCAAAGCAGAACACTTTCGTGTATAACATGGTCAGTGCAGAAATACATTATGTATATCTGTACGAAAAAGCGCTCTGCTTTGGTTGTTTCTCTTCAAAGTAGTTAACCTAATATATATATATATATATACATATATATATATATATATATATATATATATATATATATATACATACACACACACACACACACACACACACACACACACACACACACACATATATATATATATATATATATATATATATATATCATACATATACCAAGGCTTTTTCCCCCTTACAAGGGAGGTAGCCACAAAGGAAAAGGCACAAAATCATTCCCACCCATTCCATCCCTGAATACACTCCACATCCCTCCACCCTCCCTCTTATCTTAGCGCCTCCTGGATGACGGGTCATCCCTGCACCCTGTCCACTGCCCTGGGTCAGAAGCAGTGTCGCAAGACACAGCACATCCACAGCAAGGCCGCTTCATTAAATCGGCGACCCCCCCTCTCCGTCCCCCCATTGCATAAAAGGAGAAGACAGGAAGAAATCCCTTTGGGCTGCGTCAAATTTTGCTCACACATACTACCTCACTCCCCATCCCCCCGCCCATTCCACCTCATGCATCACAACATCATCCATATACAACCATTCTCCATTCACCCCTGTCTTCTGTCCTCTCCCGTCCTTCCTCAACAGACATTCCCCTCTTCCCCAAAGCCCCCGTCACCCCATCCATCCACCTCATCCAAGGACGTCCCCTCATGTTCACTCCCTCCACATCTGCCTTCCATACCTCTTTTACCAGTCTTTCTTCACTCATTCTTTCCATGTGTCCAAACCATCCTAATATTCTTTCATCAACCCTATCTCCCAACTCCCTTTCCACCCCTGTTCTCCTCCTCACCTCCTCATTTCTCACTCTATCTAGCCTAGTAACCCCCATCATACTTCTCAGACACCTCATCTCAAACACATTCAAACTCCTTCTCTCTTCCTCTCTTATGTTCCATGTTTCTGCCCCATACAGTGCTGTTGGCATAATCACTCCTTCATACAGTCTCCTCTTAGGATCCATTCCCAAATGTCTATTCCTCATTACACTCTTTAACCCACCAAGGCATTTACTCGCTTCTCTCAATCTACATTCTACCTCCACCTTCACTCCACCTTTTCCTGCCACATTTGCACCCAAGTATCTAAAACTATCCACTTCCTCCAGTCGCTCTCCCATAATGCTCACTTCCAGTCTACTGCCACTTTCACCCCTTGTACATCTCATCACCTTACTTTTACCCACATTTATCTTTAGCTTTCTTCTATCACATACTCTCCCAAACTCTGTCACCAACTTCCTCAATCCCTCCTCCGATCCTGCCACAAGCGCAGTGTCGTCCGCAAACAACAGCTGGCTCACCTCCCACTTTTCTCTATTTTCTTTAACCATTTCCAATCCCTGACCCACTACCCTTCCATTTACCTCTCGCACCACCCCATCCATGTATAGGTTGAACAGCCAGGACGACATAACGCATCCTTGACGAAGTCCCACCTTTACCTCAAACCACTCACTCTCTCCATTTCTAATCCTGACATAAGCTCTACTACTATCATAAAAACTCTTGACAGCTCCAAGTAGCTTTCCTCTTATCCTGTATATTTGCATAACCTCCAACAGTGCCTTTCTGTCTACCCTGTCGTAAGCCTTTTCCAGATCCATAAAGGCCCAAGAAGCATCCTTCCCCTTTCCTATAGCTTTCTCACATATCTGTCTTACCACAAAGATCTGATCAACACAA
>NC_134788.1:19425413-19447913 GCF_046742065.1 Oratosquilla oratoria | reverse complement strand
AGAAGAAGAACTTGAAGAAGATCTTGAAGAAGAATTCGAAGAAGAGGAACTCGAAGAAGAACTCGAAGAACTCGAAGAAGCAGAAGAAGAACTCGAAGAAGAAAAAGAAGAACTCGAAGAAGAAGAACTCGAAGAAGAACTCAAAGAAGAAGAACTCGAAGAAGAACTCGAAGAAGAAGAAGAACTCGAAGAAGAAGAAGAACTCGGAGAAGAACTCGAAGAAGAAGAAGAAGAACTCGAAAAAGAAGAAGAAGAACTCGAAAAAGAAGAACTCGTAGAAGAAGAAAAACTAGAAGAAGAAGAAGAAGAGGAAGAAGAAGAAGAGCGAGCAGCACCGCAGGCCATGCCCCCCGGCGTATATACTTTTTTTTTAAATTTCAAATTAAGAGTATATCGAATTCATCAACGTGCTGAGATCTCAGGGGCGAAGCCCCTTTCTAACAAAATCTAGTAGTAAATAATAATGAATTGACATATAACTAATAATACATGAAAATCAAAATAGACAAAGGTTAACAAAACAAAACAAATAATATGAAATAAATTATAATCATTACAGCATCTTGCTTAGGTGTTTATCTTAATGATTCTTAAAGCTTTGAACTGAATTATATTGCACTACCTGTGAAGGGAGTTTATTCCATACATTAACTACACGGTTGACAAAGTTGTTTATACCCACTTCCAAATTGAATCTATTTCCGGACAGTTTGAGACCATTGTTTCTCGTCTGATTCTCATTCAATGTGAAAATTTGGTCACTTTTGATGTTGTCAATTCCCTTTAGAATTTTAGAAACTTGTATCAAGTTACTTCTGAGTCTACGTTTTTTTTTTTTTTTTTTTTTTTTTTTTTTTTTTTTTTTTTTTTTTTTTTTTTTTTTTTTTTTTTTTTTTTTAGGGAAAACAGATTCATATGTTTTAGTCGATTTTCGTATGATTTATTTTTTATTTTTGGAATCAGTTTTGTGGCTCCCCGTTGAACTTTTTCCAGTCTGTCAATGTCTTTAATGAGATTCGGTGACCATACGGAAACAGCATATTCCAAATGTAGACGAACTAACGATTTATATAGCTTGTTAATGAGTGATGGACTTTTGAAATCAAATGATCGCGCAATCAGTCCTAGAATCTTATTTGCTTTCTCAGAGACTGAAATACACTGCTTGGATGATTTGAGATCGTTACTGATAATTACGCCGAGAGCTTTTTCACTATTCGCTTTTGTTAACGAATTTCCAAATAACTTGTAATCGTACTTACTGTTATTTTTACCTATATGCATTACCTTGCATTTACTTGTGTTAAATTTCATTAGCCACTTTTCAGACCATTGCTGTAATTCATCTAAATCTTCTTGAATATCTAATTGGTTTAAGTGATCATTTGCCATTCCGCACAGTTTTGTATCATCAGCAAATTTGGAAACAGTAGATTTTAGTCCATGGTCTATATCATTTATATATACTATGAATAGAAGTGGCCCAAGAACGGAACCCTGAGGAACTCCACCTGTAACATGTTTCTATCTAGAAGTTTTTCCATTTAAAACAACCCTCTGTTTTCGACCATTCAACCAATTACTAGTTCAACTTAGTAGGCTACCACTTATTCCGTGCGAAGCTAATTTAGTAAGTAGTCTTTCGTGTGGGACGGTATCAAAAGCTTTTGCAAAGTCTAGATATGTTAAATCTATATTGTTTCTTTTGTCATAATTCGAGATAGCTGTGCTGTAGAATTTGAGTAAGTTAGTCACGCAAGAACGTTTCCGTCTGAAACCATGCTGTCTATCATTTATCAAACGGTTACTTTCTAAATTATGTTCGATAGCATATCTGATGATAGTTTCCATTATTTTTCCTACGATTGAAGTCAAACTTATAGGCCTATAGTTATTTGGTTTCTTTTTGTCACCTTTTTTGAATATAGGAGTAATGTTAGCTAGCTTCCATTCTCTTGGGACATCTCCTGATATGATGGATTTCTTGAAAATAATTTCTAATGGAACAACAATCTCATTTTTCGTTTCCTTTAAGATTCTTGGATGCCAACCGCCAGGCCCTGGTGTTTTATTAACTTTGAGTTTATCTATACACCTTTTAATTTTTTCTTTTGTTATATTTACCGTAGTGAATAAGTTTACCCTAGACTTTTCACAGGTTTCAATTTGGAGTTCATTTTGAGGTGTTTCGCCTTTGTAATCCTTATCCGCCTTTGTAATCCTTTGCCTTTGAATACTGAGCTAAAGTAATTGTTTAAAATATTACACATTCCTTCATTTGAATATTCAAGTTGACCGTCAGCAGATAATAGTGGACCAATGTGATTCCTAACAACCTTTTTATCTAATGTAACTATAGAATTCTTTGGGATTCTCTTTGGATTTATCAGCGATGTTCATCTCGTATTGTCCTTTTCTTTTTTTTGTTGTTATTGTCTTTTTTAAATCTCTCTGTATTGATACATAACTTTCATAGTCATTAGATGCACCCGTGCACTTTTATTTCTTATAAGCCTGTCTCTTTTTCGCAATACTTTTTCAGTTTCTACCTCATGTAAATTCAACTTATACTACATCAGTAAAAAATTAGAATGAATTAATATGAAAATTGTACGTCTGTGAGTGTAATAAAAGATAAGAAATAATTTAGGCCAACAACATGCAGGAAATTCATGTCCCATGAGCATAGCTCCAAAACAGACATACAGTAAACATACATATGGAATAATGTACCCAAGAGTAAATGGAGGTAAAACCGATTTTGTTTCTTAGTCTGAAAAAAAAAAAATGCTAAATACGCCTCTTCTTGGCAGATATTTACTATTTGTCCGAAAAAATCTCGAACTGGCAATTGTTCAATCAGTTGTCGTCATGGTCCAGTGTGGTTCATTTCAGGTTGTCAGATTGTATTAAATAATCATACTTAATTAACAAATTCTTAAGACCCCAAGTGTACTGGAAGTTTGTATTATTTAATCAAGTTACCCCTTAAAAACACATCTTCTATGATGAACCTGAAGCCACCTACTAAACTTTCTTTGAGTTACACTCTGTGTTGGTAAACAAGTTAGAATTGTAGTAATAACCAAGCTGAAGTTGATTTACAGTATCAGTTACAGGTTTGTATTGGCACTGATTTCACCATGAGCGTAATGCATGTTGTGCAATAAATGATCTTCACTGGGCCAAAGCATGTTACGAATACAGTGCTTGTCATATCATGGCTAATTTTTATGGTTAATGTGGGAAAATTCTTGTGGAACTATTCTTAAAAAAAGAAAGAAAAAAAAACAACTATCGGCTATGGCTACTACATACCTTGAATATTTTTGTTTTTGATTGATAAGTGTGTATTGACTTTCTGAAGATATCAACTTATATATATGTAGTTGTCTTAGGTAAAAGCCCAATGACTAGCTTGGTTCATTGTCACAATGTGGTACCTTGGGGGAACCCAGTGTGCCTATTTATCATGTTATTATCAGGTATATTATGGTTTATATACTACTATTGTTATTTTTTATTAATAAATATGTACTGACATAAAAATCTAAACTTATGAATATGAAGTGAACAAAATTGTGATAGATTGCCTACTTCACAGGTATGCAAAGGCCCAATATATACCTGGTACATTTCTTTTTTTATGAACGTGAAATAAATAACTTATATCAATTCTGATTTTTTTTTTTTTTTTTTGCAATTTTTTATTGTGAACTTATGTCCATGCACCAGCCCAAACGTCCTAGGTTGCAGAAACATCCATGGCCCAAATGTCCTGGATTCAGTACATTTTAGTTGCATTCTAATATACCGCTTTTAGGTGATGTCTTATTACAACTTATCACATTTAAGTTAAAACTTCTTCACTGAGTCAAATATGAAATGTTAGGAATTTTTTTAATTGGGCACATGTATGCAATTTAGCATTAGAAAATTAAATATTAGTTTTATGAATTATAATATATAAATGTGATATGCGATTTCCTTGCCAGAAATAAATAAAACACCTTGCTACAAATAACGAATGAAGCTGCTAGGATACAGTCAAGATGCCATGTTGTTGTCTGTCCAGTCCAGTCACTGTCAGATGATAGCTTTTACATCGTGGACCAGGTGTTCTCCCATTTCAGGTGACATTAATAAGCACTGTTACAAAGACAATAGGGCTTCCATGGACATTATGACAGAACACGGGGTTCTGCCATCATCTGTTTCGCCCGAGGTACAATAATAATTAGGCTGTCAGCATCCATGACCATGACGATGACCTGCATGATCTTTAGAATTTGAGGTACTGAATTACTAAATATAGGTTAGGATATGTAGGTTAATTTAAATTAGAATAGACTAATTTATCATCCTTTCAATACTTCGACATCTATCAGAACAAACATGGCATATCATTCAACCACCGTTACCTCATTAACAAATTGGTTTCAGCAAGTTTTTGTTATTGATTTCTGCCAAAAAAATTGCATATTACATTGATGTATTATAATTGACAAATTTAATAATTAATTTTTATTGCTATATCACAAAGGTGTGCACTTCTACAAATCTACCACATGTTATATTTATTTATATTTCATTAATTCATTATAAGTTCATATTTACTTGATTCATAGTCTTGATGTAGACAAAGAATTTTAGGCTTTTTAAGGAAAATTTTATTTAATGCAAGTTAGTTTTCATACAAGTCATATGTATATGTATATATATATGTATATATATATATATATATATATATATATACATATATATGTGTGTACATGTATGTGTATACATATGTGTATATATATATATATATGTATATATATATATATATATATATATATATATATATATATATATATATACATACATACATACATACATACATATACCAAGGCTTTTTCCCCCTTCCAAGGGAGGTAGCCAAAAAGGGAAAGGCATAAAAACACTCCCACCCATTTCATCCCTAAATACACTCCACACTCCTCCCACCCTCCCTCTCATCTGAGCACCACCTGGATGACGGGTCATCCCTGCACCCTGCCCACCGCCCTGGGTCAGAAGCAGTGTCGCAAGACACAGCACATCCACAGCAAGGCCGCTTCATTTAATCGGCGACCCCCCCTCTCCGTCCCCCCTTGCATATAAGGAGAGGACGGGGAGAAATCCCTTCGGGCTGCATCAAAATTTACTCACACATACTACCCCACCCCCCACCCCCCCGCCCATTCCTCCTCATGCAATCACAACATCATCCATATACAACCATTCTCCACTCACCTCTGTCTTCCGTCCTCTCCCTTCCTTCCTCAACAGACATTCCCCTCTTCCCCAAAAATCCCCTTCACCCCATCCATCCACCTCATCCTAGGACGTCCCCTCATGTTCACTCCCTCCACATCTGCCTTCCATACTTCTTTTACTAGTCTTTCTTCTCTCATTCTTTCCATGTGTCCAAACCATCCTAATATTCTTTCATCAACCCTATCTCCCAAATCCTTTTTCACCCCTGTTCTCCTCCTCACCTCCTCATTTCTCACTCTATCCAGCCTAGTAACCCCCACCATACTTCTCAGACACCTCATCTCAAACTCCTCTCTTCTTCTCTTATGTTCCACGTTTCTGCCCCATACAGTGCTGTTGGCACAATCACTCCTTCATACAGTCTCCTCTTCGCATCCATTCCCAAATGTCTATTCCTCATTACACTCTTTAATCCACCAAGGCATTTACTCGCTTCTCTCAATCTACATTCTACCTCCACCTTCACTCCACCTTTTCCTGCTACACTTGCACCCAAGTATCTAAAACTATCCACTTCCTCCAGTCGCTCTCCCTTAATGTTCACTTCCAGTCTACTGCCACTTTCACCCCTTGTACATCTCATCACCTTACTTTTACCCACATTTATCTTTAGTTTTCTTCTATCACATACTCTCCCAAACTCTGCCACCAGCTTCCTCAATCCCTCCTCCGACCCTGCCACAAGCGCAGTGTCGTCCGCAAACAACAGCTGGCTCACCTCCCACTTTTCTCCATTTTCTTTAACCATCTCCAATCCCTGACCCACTACCCTTGCATTCACCTCTCGCACCACCCCATCCATGTATACGTTGAACAGCCAGGGCAACATAACGCATCCTTGACGAAGTCCCACCTTTACTTCTAACCACTCACTCTCTCCATTTCTAATCCTGACACAAGCTCTACTACTCTCATAAAAACTCTTGACAGCACCCAAAAGCTTTCCTCCTATCCCATAAATCTACATAACCTCCCACAGTGCCTTTCTGTCTACCCTATCATAAGCCTTTTCCAGATCCATAAAAGCCCAAAAAACATCCTACCCCTTTCCTATAGCTTTCTCACATATCTGTTTTACCACAAGGATCTGATCTACACAACCTCTACCTGTCCTAAAGCCACACTGTTCCTCACCAATTACTCCTTCTGTTCCTCTCCTAATCCTCTCAATCAAGATCCTCCCATAAGCCTTCCCTACTACACTTAACAGGCTAATCCCTCTGAAACTACTACATTCACACTTGTCCCCTTTTCCCTTGTAAAGAGGAACTATACAGGCACTTCTCCAGTCCTCCGGTACTCTACCCTCTCTCCAGCAAACATTAAATAACCTCACCAACCATATATGTATATATATATATATATATATATATATATATATATATATATGTATGTATATATATATGTATGTATATATATATATATATATATATATATATATATGTATATATATGATGTGTCAGAAAACTATCTATATTTCTTATTCACTAGTAAAAACTGGTCAAAGTATCACACTTGATATCATACAAACTGCTCAGGCTTTGAATCCTCTATTGATTAACACAATAGATATCAAATAAAGTACTCTAGAATGAAATGGAGTATACTTTGTTAATTTAAAATAATTTTCTGTGTTTTCTTGGTTAATGATAATAAAAAAAATCTTGTAATATGTTCTGAAGCAAAATGACTGACATATCAGGTGTTGAAATGGGTGTGTAGAAAAAAGAAATGTTTATTTATCCTTATGCTACAGGCTAATAGAAAATGTTATTCTTTTAAGGTTGTCAGACACTTAATTAATGTTGGCCTGGGAAGTATCAAAATATACAGATATATATATGTATATATATATGTATATATATATATATATATATATATATAATATATACAGTATATATATAAATATATATATGTATATATATAAATATATGCGTATATATATATATATACATATATATATATATATATATGAGAGAGAATGTGGGTGGGGAAGGGCAAACGAAGATGTGTTAGGAATAGAGTTTAATGTCCTAACGTTGCGACCAACTTGGTCTTCTTCAGAGGACTACAGCATTACAGACGGATCACAGTTCTTATATTCGTAGTGAGAGGGAACCCGCCAAGGTATGAGCGTCATGTTTTCCCTTTGGCTAACGATTTAATTATTAGGACACTTGCTGCTTTCGAGAGGCATTTAAATCCGTCTCTGTCGTTGTTGTTCTTGTTGGCGGCGATATGTGCAGCTTCCACAGTTTTTCTCATTTTCTTCTCAAATCCCTCGTGTAGAATTTCTGCGTTGTTCCAATCAGGTAGATGTCCACATTTGTCCAGGTGACGAACCAGGGAGTTAGATGTTCTATGAGCCCCGAGATCGTTTTTGTGCTCATTCAAGCGTTTATTGAACCCTCGACCTGACTCACCGAAATAAGATGATGGACAACCGTTGCATGGAATACGGTAAATGACACTGAGATTATTACGCATATTATTATGTTTCTTAAATATTTTTCCTATTTTATTGGAAGATATTTTTGCTATATTTATTCCACCTTTTAACAAATAATCATCAATATCTATGGTGTTTATAGAATTAGGGACAGAAATAAAATGAGACTTATCCTTTCCCGGGGTTCGGGGATAAGTCTCATTTTATTTCTGTCCCTAATTCTATAAACACCATAGCTATTGATGATTATTTATTAAAAGGTGGAATAAATATAGCAAAAATATCTTCCAATAAAATAGGAAAAATATTTAAGAAACATAATAATATGCGTAATAATCTCAGTGTCATTTACCGTATTCCATGCAACGGTTGTCCATCATCTTATTTTGGTGAGTCAGGTCGAGGGTTCAATAAACGCTTGAATGAGCACAAAAACGATCTCAGGGCTCATAGAACATCTAACTCCCTGGTTCGTCACCTGGACAAATGTGGACATCTACCTGATTGGAACAACGCAGAAATTCTACACGAGGGATTTGAGAAGAAAATGAGAAAAACTGTGGAAGCTGCACATATCGCCGCCAACAAGAACAACAACGACAGAGACGGATTTAAATGCCTCTCGAAAGCAGCAAGTGTCCTAATAATTAAATCGTTAGCCAAAGGGAAAACATGACGCTCATACCTTGGCGGGTTCCCTCTCACTACGAATATAAGAATTGTGATCCGTCTGTAATGCTGTAGTCCTCTGAAGAAGACCAAGTTGGTCGCAACGTTAGGACATTAAACTCTATTCCTAACACATCTTCGTTTGCCCTTCCCCACCCACATTCTCTCTCATTTGTCTGAAATAATTTTAAATATATATATATATATATATATATATATATATTTGTGTATTTTGGGAGCAGGTTCTCTTTTAAACATGTTTGATTGAATACGACAGCATTCTGGAAGTTGTTGACTTTCTTGTATTTTCTATTTTTCTAATTATATTCTTCCCTTGGATAGGGTGGGCATAGACCAATTCCTTATACTTCTCCATTTTATTACACGACGTTTCGTCTCTAATAAGACATCTTCTGGTATTTCTGTTTTAAAGATACAATAGATATTTATGATACTAGTCTGAATTACATTGATTGTTGCACATTTACAATTTATATCAAATCTTACAATTACATTTACATTTTAAATTTGAATGAATAATAACACTAAAGATAATATTATTAATAATAATAATGATAATAATAATATTAATAACTACTTCTTGCCTTAGGTGAAAAGGATGGCTGGCTACATGTTGACCCTGGGCGACCTTCTCCTAGGAAGGTGTGAGGAGATTAGCGGATTACCCGTGACCTCTGTCCTTTTAAATGGTTCAGAGACCTGATGAGGAGAGGGGGTGTGTGGAGGGGGTGGGGGAGGAGGAGGAGGAGGGAGAGGAGAGGGTGAAGCTGAGGGGGAGGGGGTGGTAGGGGCGGAATATTGCAATTTATGGCTATACAAGGGGATATTAGATATTAGGTCACATTGCAAATTGATGGAAGGGGCTTTTTCTCTAATGTATATAGATTCTAAGAGCTGGAGTTTTCTTGAATTATAATGGTGTCCAATGATTTTAGTATTTTTAGATATTAAATCCCTTGTGATTACTATGTTGTGGCATTTCTTTAGGTGTTCTTTTATCGCCCCCGTTTGCTGATGGTATGTTAATCTTCTGCCTAAAGTACATTGTGTATAACCAATGTAACTCGCTGGAAGTGCAAAGCCTTCCTCTGGACAAGTGAATTCATAAATTACATTGGTTCTTTGTAATGCCTCAGGTTTGAACAGGTTATTTTCCATCACTAGTGAAGATGTTTTGGGATTCTTATAGTAGATGATGACTTTTATTTCATCTTCCTTGTTTACGGGGTGGCAATTTTTCTTTATTATATCTCTGACAGCTTTCTCATCTTTTTTGTATGCTTCTGTATAAGTGTTGTGGTAAAATATGTTTATCTGGTGTTTTGCTTTGGATTTACTCTGCGTGTTGTCCTTGGAATAAAATCTATGAAGCATTTCTTTTGTCATGTTGTCAAAATCAGTATTAGAATAACCATTATTAATGAGCAATTGTCTTATGTGTTTAAGTTCATTGTGTAGAGCTTTCCATGATGAGCATACTAGTAAGGCTCTTTTTATATATGCTCTGATGACACCTTTTTTATAATTTTCTGTGCATTCCCCGTTTCCATTCATGCATTTGTTTAAGTTGGTAGGCTTCCGGTATACATTCAAGGTATATTTATTGGGTTTGGAATCTACTAATATGTCTAGAAAGGGGAGAGTTCCATTCTTGTTCAATTCAACAGTAAAAGAGAGCCCAGAAATCTCTTGGAGGTGGTACCTTAGTAGTTCTAGGTCTTTAGTTGATTTAGTGCTAACAAATATATCATCAATGTATCTGCAATAAATATGTGGTGTCAGATCGCTGTTTTGGAAAACCCTATGTTCTACTTCAGCCATAAATGCTTGGGCAAATAGGACTCCTAGTGGTGACCCCATGGATACACCGTCCGTTTGCATATAAATTTTTCCCTCTGGGCATCTGAATGGGACCTCTGTGGTGCAAGTTTCTAATAATGCTTTCATAAAGTTGTGTGGGATTTTGGGTGGTGGGAGATCACTGTGATGGTATACATAGTCTAATATGATATTAATAGTTCTTGTGACGGGAATTTCAGTAAAGAGATTTTGGGCGTCTAAAGATGCGATGGGACCTTTGGTCTGGTTGGTATTTAAAAGGTCGATGAATTCCTCGGTTGAGCGGAGGGAGTAGGTAGTGGGGATATAAGGAGAAATGATATTATGAAGGATTTTAGCAACTTGGTAAGAAGGAGTGGAAATTTGTGATATAATAGGCCTAAGTGGGTTATTCTCCTTGTGGGTTTTAACGTTACCATAAAAATATCCTGGTTGGAAATCTCCAACTAGTTTGCTAAATTTAGTACCCCCTATCTCTGCATTAACCCCGGTGATGAGGTTATTTAATTTCTTTTTCAGATTTTCTATTGGGTTACGAGAAATTAATTTAAATTTTGAATGATCCTGTAAAATATCTCTACACTTCTCAATATACACACTTTTGTCTAATATCACATAACATGAGGACTTATCTGCTTTTCTGATGATAATTTTCTCGTTTTCTCTGAGTTGTCTGGCTGCTTCTTTTAGGCGCGGTGAGAGTAGTGGGGTGGTGTTGTGTTGGTGACGTGATTTTGTGCTCTCACTTCGAAGTTGTTCTTGGAGGTCTTGGTTGACGGAGATTTTGCCTTCTTTCTCTAATTTGCAGATGTCTTCGAAGAGGGCTGCCATTGTAATTTATGAATTCACTTGTCCAGAGGAAGGCTTTGCACTTCCAGCGAGTTACATTGGTTATACACAATGTACTTTAGGCAGAAGATTAACATACCATCAGCAAACGGGGGCGATAAAAGAACACCTAAAGAAATGCCACAACATAGTAATCACAAGGGATTTAATATCTAAAAATACTAAAATCATTGGACACCATTATAATTCAAGAAAACTCCAGCTCTTAGAATCTATATACATTAGAGAAAAAGCCCCTTCCATCAATTTGCAATGTGACCTAATATCCCCTTGTATAGCCATAAATTGCAATATTCCGCCCCTACCACCCCCTCCCCCTCAGCTTCACCCTCTCCTCTCCCTCCTCCTCCTCCTCCTCCCCCACCCCCTCCACACACCCCCTCTCCTCATCAGGTCTCTGAACCATTTAAAAGGACAGAGGTCACGGGTAATCCGCTAATCTCCTCACACCTTCCTAGGAGAAGGTCGCCCAGGGTCAACATGTAGCCAGCCATCCTTTTCACCTAAGGCAAGAAGTAGTTATTAATATTATTATTATCATTATTATTATTAATAATATTATCTTTAGTGTTATTATTCATTCAAATTTAAAATGTAAATGTAATTGTAAGATTTGATATAAATTGTAAATGTGCAACAATCAATGTAATTCAGACTAGTATCATAAATATCTATTGTATCTTTAAAACAGAAATACCAGAAGATGTCTTATTAGAGACGAAACGTCGTGTAATAAAATGGAGAAGTATAAGGAATTGGTCTATGCCCACCCTATCCAAGGGAAGAATATAATTAGAAAAATAGAAAATACAAGAAAGAAAATCAACAACTTCCAGAATGCTGTCGTATTCAATCAAACATATATATATATATGTATATGTGTGTGTATATATATATTATTTATACATACACATATATATATATAAATATATATATATATTTATATATATGTATATATGTATATATATATGTATATATATATATACATATATATATATATTTATATATACATAAATACATATAAACTATATATATATATCATATATGTATATACAGTATGCATGGAAAGTAATGACGCCGCCCTAAATGAAACCTGTAAACTGAAGGTGAAGGTTAGTTTGCATGTGAAAATATATGAAATAATGCAAATTATGGTACATATAGAAATTGGTTAAAATGAATATCCCTTCCAATGTGTCACCTTCTGGAGATGTCCTGGAACTGATAGTGCCAAGAAATATTCAACATGGACAGATGAACAGTGGAAAACAGTCTTCTGGAGTGACGAATCGACTCTCACAGTGACTGGCACCCCAGCAACCAAGGCCTACTGCAAGCCTGGTGATGACCCCTTGAAACCTCGCTTCACGAACAAGGTCATCAAGCACCCTGCCTCACTTATGGTTTGGGCAGGATTTACCTATTATGGTGTTGGCAAGCTGGTTGTACTCCCTGCTAATGAAAAAGTAAATCAGTATATCTATCTGGAGTTATTGGCTGACTATCCTCCTGACTGTTTTGAGGAGACCAAGGCCGAGGTTTTTATGCAGGATGGAGCACCTGCTCACACGGCCAAACTTGTGACAGGCTGGCTAAGAAACTGTGAAGTGAGTTATATTAAAGACTGGTCAGGTAACAGTCCCAATATTAACCCGATAGAAAACCTTTGGGGTTTAATGAAAAGAAAATGACGTGACATGGACACCTCATCAGTGCTATGGTTGGAATCTGCTATTCACCAGCTCTGGGCCTCCATTCCTTAAACAACCCTCCAGAACCTCCCTTGCACTATCAGTTCCAGGACATCTCCAGAAGGTGATACAGAAGAAGGTATATTCATTTTAACCAATTTCTATATGTAAGTACTATAATTTGTATTATTTTATATATTTTCACATGCAAACTAACCTTCACCTTCAGTTTACAGGTTTCATTAAGGGCGGCGTCATTACTTTCCGTGCATACTGTACATATACATATATATATATATATATATATATATATATATATATATTTTATACATATATATGTGTATATGTATATATATATATATATATATATATAAATATATATATATATATATATATATATATATATATATTTTATACATATATATGTGTATATGTATATATATGTGTGTGTGTGTATTTACCTAGTTGTATTATACAGGAAGGGAGCTATGCTCGTGGTGACCCATCTTTGTATCTCTCAGCATCAAGTTTTTGTCTTAAAATCTTGAATAGTGTTTGCACACGCTGTTTCTTTGTCTAATTTGTTCTAGGCATCAATCACTCTGTGTGGAAAGCTATTTTTTTCAGATCTCTTCTGTAATTATCTTTTTTGAGTTTCTTTTTGTGTCCTCTTGTTTATTTTCTTCAATAAATCATTCTTATCTAAGATTTCCATCCCTTTCATAATTCTATAGATAGTTAGTAGGTCTCCTCTTTCCCTACTTTGTTCCAGAGTTGGTAATTCCAATTTGAACAGTCTTTGTTCATATGTCATTTTGGAAAGAGTTGGTGCCATTTTTATTGTTGCTCTTTGTATTCTTTCTGATTTTTTTATATTCTTTTTGTTACTGGGTGTCCATAGTGTTGCTGTGTACTCAAGTTTTGGTCTTATTAGCATAGTTAATTTTTTTTTTATCATTTCCTCATCCAAATAGACAAATGCCACTTTTATTGACCTCAATAAATTGTAGAATTCTCCAACCATTTTATTAATATCTTTGTTCGGTGTCTTTATCTTTGCTGATCATCACTCCAAGGTGTTCTTCACCAATTTTATAATCTCTCGATATTCTGTTTTTACTTTTACCAAATTCCATTATACTACATTTCTTGATATTGAATTTCACCTCTCACTTTTAAGTCCATTTCCAGATCTTGTCCAAGCCTTGTTGTAATGAGTTGCAATCCTCCTCCGTTCTTAGTTTCTTTAGTATTTTTGTGTCGTCTGCAAAGAAATTCATATAACACTCTACTTCTTCATCCTGGGGTGTGTGTGTATATATACATGTATATATATATAGAGACATTGGGACAAATTATGGGAAAGGTGGAGGGGGAAACGTGGGTCTTTATCTGAATATCGAGTTTATTCCTAGGAATAAACTCGATATTCAGATAAAGACCCGTGTTTCCCCCTCCACCTTTCCCATAAGTATATATATATATATATATATATACAGTATATATACTGTATATATATACATGCACATACATACATACACATGTTTCTGCCCCATATAGTGCTGTCAACACAATCACCCCTTCATATAGTCTCCTCTTTGCATCCAATCCCAAATGCCTTTTTCTCATGACACTTTTTCTCTTCCATCACCACTCCTCCTCCTTTTCCTAGGGCCACATGGGACGTCAAATACCTAAAGTTATCCACTTCCTCCAGCCTCTATTCTTTAAGACTGACATCCAACTCTCTGCCATCCTCTCTCCTTGTACATCTTATCACTTTACTTCTATCCATATTTACCTTCAACTTTCTCTTATTGCATGCCTTCTCAAACTCCACCACTAACTCCTGTAATTCCTCCTCTGGCCCTTCCACAAACACAGTGTCTTCAGTAAACAACAACTGGCTCATGTCCCACTTGTCTTTATTTTCTTTGACCATCTCCAATTCCCTGCCCATTACCCTCACCTTAACCTCCCGCATCACCGCATCCATGGGCACATGCCTATCACAGTCCCACCCCTCAAACTACTCACTTTTTCCATTTCCAATTCTGACATGCTTGACTAATGTTGTAAAAACTCTTGACAGCCCATAACAGCTTTCTCCCAATCCCATATATAAGCAAAACTTCCCGCAATGTCTTACTGTCTTATCTGTTATAAGCCTTTTCCAAATCTATAGAAGCCCAAAAACACACTTTTCCTAAAACTTTCTCACATATGTGCCTTACCACAAAAATCTGTTTCATGGAACCCCTTCCTTTCCTAAACCCACACTGTTCCTCAGCAATTACTACCTCTGTTCCTCTCCTAATCTTCTTAATGAAATCCATCCCATATACTTTCCCAACTACACACAACAAACTGATCCCTCTGAAACTACTACACTCATATTGGTCCCCTTGTCCTTTGTAAAACAGAACTATACAGGCACTCCTCCAGTCGTCTGGCATTTCATCCTCCCTTAGACACACATTAAACAACCTCACTAGCTAGTCCACTATAATTGTACCTCCCTTCTTCAGACACTCTGCATGACATCCATCTAATCAAGATGCTTTACCTGCTGTCATCATTTTCAAAACTATTTGCACCTCATATTTATTCATTTTTTCTATTTCTCCTCCCTTTTCCTCTGCCCTCACTGATTTTCTTCTTAGCACCTCCAATGTTACTATCAATCCTTCCACATGCTACTCCACATTCATTAGTGCTCTAAAATACTCTGCCCACCTTCCTCTTAACACCTCTCCTGTTAACATCTGTCCATCTGTGCCTTTTATGTTTACATATAAACACACACACACACACACACACACACACACACACACACACACACACACACACACACACACACACACACACACACACACACACACACACACACCCTTTCGTCGAATGGACGGCGAGAACTAGAGTTCTGAAGAAAAAGGAAAATCTACGTGGATCTCAACGTCCAGGAAGTGCCTTATTGTATTTATAGGGAAGGGGAGAGCTCGTGGTATAGTGGGGGGTGATAGGGAAGGAGAAAGGTAGGGATTATTGAGGGAAATGGAAGGAAATGAGAAAGAGGGGGACATGGTCCAGGAGGCGAGGCATCTTGTAAACAAAAGGCGGACTGATGACGTTGAATTTGGGGATGACGGGATCAACAAAAATGTAAAGATTAGAAGTATAGATGAGAGCAGCACAGTGGAAGGTGATGTAATAGTTTCCAGGGATTTAAAGAGGGTGGGGGGGATACCAACCTCCCCCGATTGGCAAGACTAGAGGAGAAATTTGATAAGATGACCGAGCATTGGGAAAACAGGTTCGGTAACGTGGCCAAAATTGCACAAAGAGTTGGAAGAACTAGAGAAGGTGAACAAAAACTTAACTTTAGAAATAGAATAATTAAAAAAACAGTTAAATGAAGTTAAAAAAGAGAATGAGGAATTAAAGAGGAATAATAAAGACAATAAAGAGGCCATAGCAAAGGAAGCACAGGGCTGGAAAAAATCCAAGAAAGCAGTAAAGTTGCATTTACTGACATAAACAACAAATGAAAGAACAAACTAAAGACTCAGTTATTAAAGTAATGAGACAGAAGGAGAATATAGTAAGAGACTTAGCAGACAAAAATAAATGTATAATTAGTAATGGAAGAGAAATTTAACCAAAACAGAACCACAAGAATTAAAGAGGAAAAGAAAAAGTAAACAGTTTACTAGAATTAGTTCAGGAAGATGAACCTGAAATCATGAAACAAATTGAAGAGATGTTTAGGCTCGGAAAATATAGTACAGATAAGACCAGACCAATTAAGATTAAATTTAGGTCACAAACAACAGCAGAGAATATCTAAGCAAAAACAGGGAAGCTAGCAAGTGAACAATATAAAAAGGTATGAATAAAAAGAGAAATTAATAAAGAAGAAAGAGAGGAAGAAAAACTGAAAAGGCAAGAAGCTAAAGAAAAAAACGAGAACATAACGGAGTCAGAAAAAGGAGAGTACTGTAAAGTAGTGAATATGAAAGTGAGGAAATAGGCCATAACAGAGAGAAACAAAAAAGAAACAGAAAATACAATGGAAATAACAGAAAGTTAAGAGTGTCCTACACAAATATAGATGGATTAATAACAGGACTGAATGAACTGAACGAGTATCTGAAGGAAAAAGAACTGGACATAATGGGAATTGTAGAGACAAAATTAAAAGCTCCACTACCACCCAACAGCATAGGACACAATGCATATAATTATTGGATTAGAAACAGAGAGGTAAAACAAGGGGGTGGAGTTATGTTCCTGGCTAAGAAGGATATAAACGTGAAGAGTGTCACATTTGGAAAGAATAGAGTAGAGATGATTATGATAGAAGTAGAAGACAGAGATAAGAAGAGCAAAAAGTTTGTAATAAACTACGTGCCCCCAAAAACAGTCTCGTGGAAAGAGAGTGAACATAAAAGTATGTTAGAAGACACAAGAATAACATTAAACAAGATAATGGAAGATGGAGGAAGAATAGTTATGATGGGCGACTTTAATTGCAAAGAAGTCTGCTGGGAAGAGATGACAGTAAAGGGTGGAGAAGACTCATGGGGAAATGTTCTACTTGAGATGATTATTGACCACACAATGACACAATGGATTCAAGAGAACACTAGGTATAGAAATGAAGAAGAACCATCGAGACTAGACCTAATATTCACATCAGAATCTGAAATAGTGGAAAAGATAGAATACCAGGCACCAGTAAGTAAAAGTGACCACATATTGATAGAACTAGAACTAAATGAGAAAATATACATGAAAAGAAATGAACAATATAGAAAAGGAAGATTGATGTATGAAAAAACAAATTTTGATAAAATAAGATAATTCTCTCAAAATGAAAACTGGGAAAGAATACACAAAGAAGATACAACAGTAGAAGAGAAATGGAATATTTTGACAAAAAATTATAAAAAAAAAAAAAGGAGTGGAAAAGTATGTCCCAAGACAAAAACCAGAAAAAGAATATGTAAAGTGTTGGTACAACAAAAGTTGTAGGGAGTTAAAAGACAAAAGAGACAATGCTTGGACTAAATGGAAGAAATACAAAAGACCTGAAAAATGGAAAATATATACTTGTTATAGAAATGAATATGTACAAGCATGCAGAGAGGAAAAGAGAAAATATGAAAAAGATGTCATAGAAAAATGTAAAGATCAACCAAAACTATTCTACAGATTTGTAAACAAAATTAAAAACAAACAAGATTTGAAGAAATTAAGACAAGGAGGAGTTGAATACACAGAGGAAATAGAAATGGCAGAAATTATGAACAAGCATTTTAAATCTGTGTTTACAAGGGAAAACATACAACCTGAAGAGATTGAATGGAAAGAGAAAGTCCCCCCTATGAAAGAAATAGAAGTAACAAAGAATGAAATAATGAAACACTTGACTAATCTTGATGTCAGAAAATTGCATGGACCAGATGAAATAGCAAGCTGGATTTTGAAAGAATGCAGGAATGAACTGGCAGACAAAATACATAGCATAATAAATAGTTCCTTGAAAGAAGGAAAAGTTCCAGAAGATTGGAAAAAAGCAAATATAGTACCTATATATAAAGGGGAAAATAAAGAAGACCCTACCAACTATAGACCAGTCTATCTAACAAGTACAATAGCAAATATTTGTGAAAGAATTATCAAAAGTAAATAGGTAAAATATTTAGAAAAAAAGAGCATGCTAAATCCAAGGCAATTTGGATTCAGACAAGGACGATCATGCGTCATCAATTTAATATGTTTCTATTCAAGGCTAATAGATATAATACAAGAAAGAGATGGATGGGCTGATTGTGCATTTCTTACCTAAAAATAGCTTTTGACAAAGTACCACATAAGAAGTTGCTTAAGAAATTAGAAACTGAAGGAGGAATACAGGGCAAACTGCTTAAATGGATGGAAGACTTTTTGCAAGAAAGAAAAGTGAGAGTAGTGATAAGAGAGAAACACTCAAAATGGGATGAAGTAATAAGCGGTGTTCCACAAGGAACAGTTCTGGCCCCAATAATGTTTGCTATATATATTAATGATATGGATGAAGAAATTGAAAGTTATATGAGCTTCTTTGCAGATAATGCAGAACTATTAAAAAAAAGTGAACACGGAAGAAGATTGTGAGTTACTACAGAGTGATCTAAATAAAGTATGGGAATGGAGTAGGAAGTGGGAGATGGAGTTCAATACTAAAAAGTGTAGTATAATGAAATTTGGAAAAAGCAAAAACAGAATAACAGGATCATATAAATTGGGAGAAGAAGGAATAAAAAGGTAGAAAATGAGAAGGACCTGGGAGTCATTGTTATGGATAACAACATATAAATAAGATTTTTGGAGAAACTTATAATTTAATAAGAACAATCAAAGTGGCATTTACATACCTGGATGAAGAAATGGTGAAGAAAATTCTAATCACTGATAAGACCAAGATTGGAATATGCAGCAACGATGTGGTCACCAAGTACAAAAAAAAAAAAAAAAAAAAAAATGTATAAAAAAACTTGAAAGAATACAAAGAGCAATTACAAAATTGGCACCAACACTCTCAAAACTATCATATGAGGAGAGGTTGGCAAAACTTGAACTACAGACATTGAAGCAAAGAAGAGAGAGAGGAGATTTGATAGCTATTTACAGAATCATGAAAGGTATAGAAATTATTGATAGAGAGAATCTGATAAAATGGGATGATAGAAATACAAGAGGACACGGAAAGAAAATCAAGAAAGCTATAGAAAAGATCTGAAAAAGAACAGCTTTCCTCACAGAGTAATAGACAGTTGGAACAAGTTAGATGAGAAAGTGGTGTGTACAAAAACAATACATGAATCTAAAAATAGTTTAGATAAAATGAGATATGAAAACGGGACACCACAAGCATAGCTCCCCTTCCCGTAAAATACAACTAGGTAAATACAACTAGGTAAATACACACACACACACGCACACAGTTATAGATATCTGGAACATACTAAATGAGGAAACAGTGAGTGCTAAAACTATCTTTCCCTGTTGACGTTTCCCATTTTCATATGGGGTCGCTGTTCCTCGCTAGTCATTTCCACTTGTGCTAAAACTATACAACATTTTAAGAACAAACTGAATGCGGAAAGATACAAAAGCGGGTCACTATGAGCATAGCTCTCTTCCTGTAAAATACAACTAGGTAAATACATACATATGTGTATGTGTATACATATATATATATATATATATATATATATATATATATATGTGTGTGTGTGTGTGTGTGTGTGCATGTGTGTTTATGTATGTGATTCACTATGGTCTTGGATCATGTGTTGAATCATGATCGGCAGCTATTTCTCTCTTAGAAGAGCGCTCAGAGCTCATATATGACCGATCTATGGGTAATGCTGTGACCTTGCACACACACACACCCTGAATTCCCTGCCCACGAGAGTTGGGGTAACGACTCGTAGCACAGCAATACCGAAATTATTTCAGCCCTGGGCAGGATATGAACTCGGGCCGCCATAGTGGTTTCTATGTATGTGTGCTTCTATAGCATTCTTATAGTCGTTGAACTTCTTTATAGCATTCTCAGCTTTTCCAGTAATTATTTTTCCTTTAAGAGGATGAGGGTAAATTAGGTTTCCATAATCTTCCGTTTATTTCAACATTTCATCTTTAATAAGACATTATGAAGATTAACCTTAATAATAGAGTACAATTGATAGGTACACACTATAAGAAAAATGCAATTGATATGAAACAATGAGAAATATATATGGTTGATGATAGGGAGGGAGGCTGCCACTGACCGACCAAGCACCTTTGTTAACGCACAGCTAAACCAGTTGACATTTCCAGGCAGCAACTGAAGAGTTAACATGGTCGAAAAGGGAACCTTGGGCGGCCAGCCATGGCAGATGGTCTTGAGGGGCAACATGGAATGCTTGGAGTACTTGTACACCTCGGGCGAGTACAGCGACCTGGACATCATCTTTCCAGAAGGGGTTTGCATCAAGGTAAGTGTGGATACTCGCCTTGAACATCTTGGACTTCTTGAGCAAGATGGGTGGTGTTTTCAAGTGTCCCCGAGGAAGGCTTTGGACGTAATCTGTGACTCCCTCAGGCCCACAGGCTGATCCTGTCCATGAAGTCGCCCGTGTTCGGCGCCATGCTGATGGGACCCATGGCGGCTACCGGTAAGCAGCTCAACCTTCCAGAGGATCCCCATGAGGTCTTCCGGAAGCTTCTGGATCACACGTACCTGGACCGGATGGACCTGGAGTCTGTTGAAGAGGCTCTTGAGGTGTATACCCTGGCCCACAAGTACCTGATGGAACCTGCAAGGAAAACTTGTCTGCAGGTATGGGGGGTCCATTTACCCTAGTTATCCTGTCTGATATCTCTCAAATTATCTGAGTGATCTATCTACAACAAGTTTCATCTTGTTGAATTACTACATTCATCTGTGTATGTGAAATGATGCTGTTGATGTGTGAAACAGAGCGTGAGCCCATCCACGCAAGCCCATAGCCACGGAGGGGTTATGTAGGGGCTTAACCCCACACACAAAATGAGTAGCCCCCCAGTACTCTCAACCTCATATATTTGTATTTTTCAGTCTTTTTTGTATATATATCGAGTGTCAGAACAAAACTGCAAGTTGCTTTATAGTTTGGTGCAAACCAATGGGTTTCGAGAATATTCTTGCCACAATTTTTTTTTTTTTTTTAAATCTATTATCTTGCAACCTGGTGCAACTTACACATGCTTCTTGCACTGCATAACCCATACATGATTTCCAATGCACTGTTGGCCCTGACTGATGATCATATACTGTATATATACATATATATATATATATATATATATATATACATATATATATATATATATATATATATATATATATAAATATATATATAATAATATATATACATATATGTATATATATATATATACATATATGTATATATATATACATATATGTATATATATATATATACATATATGTATATACATATATGTATATATATATATATATATATGTATAATATATAAATATATATATATATATATGTATATATATATATATATATATATATATATATATATATATATATATATATATATATATAAATAAAGAAAAGGAATACAAGAAGAAACTGAGAGAGAAGTGGGAGGGAGTGAAGGATAGAGTAGAGCTAAGAGTGGAAGAGGAATGGGGATGGTTCAAGGAGGGAGTCACAAAGTGTACAAAGATGTTGTGTGACACAAGTGATGGGATGAAGAAGCAAAGAAAGTTGTATATGAGAAGAATCAAGCATTCACAGATTGATTATAAAATAGAATGAGAGAATCAAATGAGAGATACAAAGAAAAGAGAAGAGAAGTAAAGTATAAGATAAAGGAGGCAAAGAGGAGAGCAGATGTGAAACAGGATAAGAGTATGACAGAAAATTTTGAAAGTAATAAAAAGATGTTTTTGAAAGAAAGTAAGAGAGGAATAGGAAGTGAGTCAAGCAAAGAAGAAAAGGTGAAAGGTGCAGATGGAGAGATGATAATGGAAGAAATGGCAGTAAGAGGAAGATGGGCAGAATTGCTAAAAGTGAAGGATGATAGGGAGGGAAAGGTAGTTGCAGTGGGAAGCGGTAAGGAAATGAGTGATGAGTG
>NC_134788.1:19417913-19420413 GCF_046742065.1 Oratosquilla oratoria | reverse complement strand
TTTGGATTTAGACAAGGACGGTCATGTGTCACAAACTTGATGTTTTTCTATTCAAGGCTAATAGATGTAATACAAGAAAGAGATGGATGGGCTGATTGTGCATTTATAGACCTGAAAAAAGCTTTTGATAAGGTGCCACATAAGAAATTGCTAAAGAAATTAGAAATTGCAGGAGGAATACAGGGTAAACTACTGGAGTGGATGGAAGACTTCCTGCATGAAAGGAAAATGAGAGTGGTGATAAGAAACAAACACTCCGATTGGGATGAAGTGATAAGTGGAGTTCCACAAGGAACAGTTCTGGCCCCAATAATGTTTGCAATATATATTAATGATATAGATGGAGGAATTGAAAGTTATATGAGCTTCTTTGTGGATGATGCAAAATTGTTGAAAAAAAGTGAGCACCGAAGAAGATTGTGAGTCGCTGCAGAGTGATCTCAATAAAGTATGGGAATGGAGAAGGAAGTGGGAGATGGAATTCAACATTAAGAAGTGTAGCATAATGGAATTTGGAAGAAACAAGAAAGAATAGTGGGATTATATACATTGGGAGAGGAAGAAATTTAAAAAAAATGGAAAAAGAGAAGGATGTAGTAGTCATTATTATGAATAATATGTCCCCTGAGAAACATATAAACAAAATTTTTGGAGAAACTTATAATTTAATAAGGTCAATCAAAGTGGCATTTACATACTTGGACAAAGAAATGGTGAAGAAAGTACTAGTCACTTTGATAAGACCAAAATTGGAGTATGAAGCGACGACGTGGTTACCAAGAACAAAAGAATAACAAAACTTGAAAGACTACAAAGAGTAATTACAAAATTAGCACCAACACTTTCAGAACTATCATATTAGGAGAGGTTGGCAAAACTTGAACCACAAACATTGGAGTAAGAAGAGAGGGAGGAGACTTGATAATTATCAATAGAATCATGAAAGGCATAGAAATTATTGATAGAGAGGATCTAATAAAATGGGATGGTAGAGATACAAGAGAACATGGAAAGGAAATCAAGAAAGGCAATTATAGAAGAGACCTGAAAAAGAACAGCTTTCCCCACAGGATAATAGACGTTTGGAACAGATTAGATGAGAATGTAGTGTGTGTAAAAACAATACACGAATTCAAAAACAGTCTAGATAAAATGAGATATGGAGATAGGGTACCACGAGCATAGCGCCCCTTCCCGTAAGATATAACTAGGTAAATACTGTACTGCTTGTGGTAGTCCTTTGGTAACGAAGATGATGTACTTATCCCCTGAATGATGATTAGTAAAAGGATTAGAATTGTGTATACATACATACATATACCAAGGCTTTTCCCCCTTTACTAGGGAGGTAGCCAAAAAGGAAAAGGCATAAAATTATTCCCACCCATTTCATCCCCGAAAACACTCCACACCCCTCCACCCTCCCTCCCATCTCAGCACCTCCTGGATGACGGGTCATTCCTGCACCTTGTCCACTGCCCTGGGTCACAAGCAGTGTCGCAAGACACAGCACATCCACAGCAAGGCCGCTTCATAAAATCGGCGACCCCCCTCTCCGTCCCCCCATATAAAGGAGAAGACGGGGAGAAATCTGTTCGCGCTGCATCAAAATTTTGCTCACACACACTACCTCATCCCCCATCCCCCCATCCATTCCACCTCATGCATCACAACATCTTCCATATACAACCATTCTCCATTCACCCCTGTCTTCTGTCCTCCCCCGTCCTTCCTCAACAGACATTCCCCTCTTCCCCAAAGCCCCCTTCACCCCATCCATCCATCTCATCCTAGGACGTCCCCTCATGTTCACTCCCTCCACATCTGCCTTCCATACCTCTTTTACTAGTCTTTCTTCACTCATTCTTTCCATGTGTCCAAACCATCCTAATACTCTTTCATCAACCCTATCTCCCAACTCCCTTTCCACCCCTGTTCTCCTCCTCACCTCCTCATTTCTCATTCTATCTAACCTAGTAACCCCCATCATACTTCTCAGACACTTCATCTCAAACACATTCAAGTTCCTTCTCTCTTCCTCTCTTATGTTCCATGTTTCTGCTCCATACAGCGCTGTTGGCACAATCACTCCTTCATAAAGTCTCCTCTTAGCATCCATTCCCAATTTTCTGTTCCTCATTACACTCTTTAATCCACCAAGGCATTTACTCGCTTCTCTCAATCTACGTTCCACCTCCACCTTCACTCCACCTTTTTCTGCCACATTTGCACCCAAGTATCTAAAACTATCCACTTCCTCCAGTCGCTCTCCCTTAATGCTCACTTCCAGATTACTGCCACCTTCACCCCTTGTACATCTCATCAGAGGATTAGAATTGTAGTAACAATAAAAACAACAGCAGTAGTAATAGCAGTATCAGCATTAATTATGGTTCAACGTTTATTATGTCTTTAGTATAATAGTTTTGATATCAGTTTCAGGATCTAAGTTTCTTTGGAGGTGACTTCTTTGGTGACTTCTTAGGCCAAACTCGGAGGC
>NC_134788.1:19412913-19415413 GCF_046742065.1 Oratosquilla oratoria | reverse complement strand
TGTGGATGAAGGTGAAACTGGGAAAGGAGATGTGGGTTTTTGTAAGTGCATATGGGCCTGGCAGTGAGAAGAGTGTAGAAGAAAGGGAGGCTTTTTGGATAGATTTAAATGAGTGCATAGAGGGTTTAGGGAGAAGTGTAAATGTAATAGTACTGGGGGACCTTAATGCTAGGGTAGGAAAGGAGCCGGTTGATGGAGTGGTTGGGAAATGTGGAGTTCCAGGAAAGAATCGTAGTGGAGAGTTGATGGTGGAAATGTGTCTAGAAAGAGAGTTGATGATAGCAAATACGGTGTTTCGGAAGAAAGTCAAGCATAAGTACACATGGGAGAGGGTGGTGGAGGGAAAGGTGGTAGATAGAGCTTTAATGGACTATGTAGTGGTAAACAGGATTATGATAGGAAGAGTTAGGGATGTACATGTGCTAAGGGGAGAGGGTGGGGGAATATCAGATCATTTTCTGGTGGAGGGTAAGTTGAGAGTGGAGGACAGATGGAGAAAGAGGAAGGGGACAAAAGGTGGGGAGGTGCTTAGAGTGAACTCTTTAAACGAAGAGGGAAAGGAGAAGGAGTACAAGAGGAGGCTGAAGGAGGAGTGGGAGGGGGTGAAGGATAGAGTAGAGGTAGGTGTGGAGGAGGAATGGGGATGGTTCAAGGAGGGAGTCACAAAGTGTGCAAAGATGGTGTGTGGAACAAGAAGGATGGGAGGAAATAGAAGAAAGGGTAGTGAATGGTGGGATGAGGAAATGAAGAAGGTTGTAGAAGAGAAGAAGCGAGCTTTCACAGATTGGTTACAAAGTAGGACGAGGGAGTCATATGAGACGCACAGGGAAAAGAAAAGAGAAGTAAAGAAAAAGGTAAAGGAGGCGAAGAGGAGAGCAGATGTAAAATGGGGTAAGAGTATGACAGAAAATTTTGAAAGTAATAAAAAGATGTTTTGGAAAGAAATTAAGAGAGGAAGAGGAGGCTAATCAAGTAGAGAAGAAAAGGTTAAAGGTGTAGATGGAGAGTTGATAATGGAGGAGAAGGCAGTAAGGGGAAGATGGGCAGAATATTTTAGGGAGTTGCTTAATGTGAAGGAGGATAGGGAGGGAAAGATAGCTGCAGTGGGAAATGCTAAGAAAATGAGAGTGATGAGTGAGGAAAATGGAGGAGAAATAAGGAAGGATGAAGTGAAGGCAGCAGTTAAGATGATGAAAGCAGGTAAGGTACCTGGTATGGATGGATGTCATGCAGAATGTCTTAAGAAATGAGGTATAGCGATGGTGGACTGGTTGGTGAGGTTATTTAATGTTTGCTGGAGAGAAGGTAGAGTGCCAGAGGACTGGAGGAGTGCTTGTATAGTTCCACTTTACAAGGAAAAAGGGGACAAGTGTGAATGTAGTAGTTACAGAGGGATTAGCTTGTTGAGTGTAGTTGGGAAGGCTTATGGGAGGATCTTGATTGAGAGGATTAGGAGAGGAACAGAGGGAGTAATTGGCGAGGAACAGTGTGGATTTAGGACAGGTAGAGGTTGTGTAGATCAGATTTTTGTGGTAAGACAGATATGTAAGAAAGCTATAGGTAAGGGGAAGGATGTTTTCTGGGCCTTTATGGATCTGGAAAAGGCTTACGACAGGGTAGACAGAAAGGCATTGTGCGAGGTTATGTGGATATACGGGATAGGAGGAAAGCTTTTGGGAGCTATCAAGAGTTTTTATGAGAGTAGTAGAGCTTGTGTCAGGATTAGAAATGGAGAGAGTGAGTGGTTTGAGGTAAAGGTGGGACTTCGTCAGGGATGCGTTATGTCACCCTGGCTGTTCAACTTATACATGGGTGGGGTGGTGCGAGAGGTGAATGCAAGGGTAGTGGGTCAGGGATTGGAGATGGTTAAGGAAAATGGAGAAAAGTGGGAGGTGAGCCAGCTGTTGTTTGCGGACGACACTGCGCTTGTGGCAGGATCGGAGGAGGGATTGAGGAAGTTGGTGACAGAGTTTGGGAGAGTGTGTGATAGAAGAAAGCTGAAGATAAATGTGGGTAAAAGTAAGGTGATGAGATGTACAAGGGGTGAAAGTGGCAGTAATCTGGAAGTGAGCATTAAGGGAGAGCGACTGGAGGAAGTGGATAGTTTTAGATACTTGGGTGCAAATGTGGCAGGAAAGGGTGGAGTGAAGGTGGAGGTAGAATGTAGATTGAGAGAAGCGAGTAAATGCCTTGGTGGATTAAAGAGTGTAATGAGGAATAGAAAATTGGGAATGGATGCTAAGAGGAGACTGTATGAAGGAGTGATTGTGCCAACAGCACTGTATGGAGCAGAAACATGGAACATAAGAGAGGAAGAGAGAAGGAGTTTGAATGTGTTTGAGATGAGGTGTCTGAGAAGTATGATTGGGGTTACTAGGTTAGATAGAATGAGAAATGAGGAGGTGAGGAGGAGAACAGGGATGGCAAGGGAGCTGGGAGATAGGGTTGATGAAAGAGTATTAGGATGGTTTGGACACATGGAAAGAATGAGTGAAGAAAG
>NC_134788.1:19385413-19410413 GCF_046742065.1 Oratosquilla oratoria | reverse complement strand
ATCTCAGAGGTCATGAGATAAGAGGGTTGGGGGATGGGGTAGGGTTAGGCGTGTGTGGTCACCGAGGGGAGAGAGGAGGTGGAGATGGAAGGGTGAGGAGGGGGAGACGAAGGGAGAGAGGGAGGAGTTGGGGATTTTTGTTTTTATATAATGGGATAGTAGAGATTAAAATGCTCTGGGTGTTAATGACTTGAGCTTTGTCTTTAATGGGAAAGGCATCGAGTAATTGTAGTCTCCTAGGGTCATCACACGATCCAATAATTTTGGTGGAATTGATCAATTCATCCCCTCTGAGTACAGCGTTGTGGAAATTATTATGGTGTTCTTTGATTGCTCCCTCATGTAGATGTAAAGATAGGTGACGACTGACTTTACATATAGTAAAACCAATGTAGGTATGGGGAAGAGGCTTACAATCCTCTGTAGAACAACAATATTGGTTTACCTCATTAGTTCTAGATGTGAAGTGTGATCGTGTAGACGAATTGTTTGTCATGATCAGAGAAGAAGTTTTGGGATTTTTGTAGTAGATGAGAACTCTGATTTTGTTCTTCTCATTTATAGGAAGGCAATTCTTATGAATGACATCTTTAATGACTTTTTCATCTTTTTAGTAATTACTAGTAAAGGTGTTTCTGTAGTATATGTTGATGTAGTTATGATTCTGTGGTTCTTTGATTATGAGATGGGATTCTAGCATCTTGTTGGTAATAGAATTAAAGTCGGTGTTAGAATACCCATTGTGAGCATTTGTCTAAGGTGTTGAAGTTCACTGTGTAATGCTTGCCACGAGGAACACACTGATATGGCTCTTTTTACATATGCTCCAATGACACCTTTCTTGTAGTTGTCAGTGGGCACTCGCTCTTGCCATTCATGCATTTATCCATGTTGGTGGGTTTTCGATATACACTAGTAATGAATTTGACAAATGTAGAATCGCCCAGCACATCCAGGAAGGGGAGTATGCCGTTGTTATTCATTTCAGTGGTAAAGGGCCTGAAATTTCCTGAAGTCGGCACCGTATATTCTCTAACAAAACAACAGAAGGAGTGCTGACACAGAAGTCATCCACGTATCTACAGTAGATAGATGGTTTCAACTCTCCACCCTGGGAGACTGATCTTTCTACAGCAGACATGAAGGCTTCAGCGAAGAGGACACCTAACGGTGATCCCATCGCTACTCCATCTTGCTGAACGTATAGGTTTCCTTCTGGGACCCTGAATGGAACCTCTGTGGTGCAAATGACAAGCAATTCTTTTAAAGTAGACTCAGGGATATGGGGAGGTGGGATGTCATTATTATGATAAACATAGTCAAGAATTATATTGATTGTTCTTAATACAGGAATTTCAGTGAAAAGATTTTGAGCATCTAACGATGCCAGGATTCCAACAGGTTTATTAACCCGTAGGATGTCTACAAAGTCCTCAGTAGAGCGGAGGGAGTAAGTTCTAGGGATGTAAGGGGAGATGATATCATGAAGCCGTTTGGCAACATGGTATGAAGGGGTGGGGATTTGGGAAATGATAGGCCTAAGTGGGTTTCCTTCCTTGTGAGTTTTAACGTTCCCGTAGAAGTAACCGGGTTGAAAATCGCCGATTACTTTAGCTAATTTGGTTCCTCCTGTTTCTGCATTTACTACAGAGCTAAGTTTGTTTAACTTTTTCTTTAAGTTATCAACAGAGTTACAGGAAATTCTTTTGAACTTAGTACGGTCTTTCAAGATGTCATTACACTTTTGAAGATAGTTGTCTTTGTCTAAGATAACGAAACAGGAGGACTTATCTGCTTTGCGGACAATGATGTTTTTGTTTTCCCTCAGTTGCTTGGCCGCTTCTCTGAGACGAGGGGGGAGCAGGTGGCTGGAATTCCGGTGGTGGCGAGATTTAGTACTTTTGCTCTGCAATTGCACTTGTAGGTCAGGGTTAATGTGGACTTACCTTCCTTTTCTAGTTTGCAGAGGTCTTCGTAAAGTACAGCCAGTTCGACCTTCTTGTTAGTTTGATTGTACATAGGCATCACTATATATATATATATATATATATATATATATATATATATATATATATATATATTATATATATATATATTATATATATATATAATTTTTCCTTTTTTTCAGTACATTCTTTCAAACCTGAGGGAGGAGACGACGCTGGCAGCCCTAGAAACCTCAGTTGCTCACGGAGACAAGGAGCTGAAGGACAGGTGTATAAAGGTACCCTCTATCGCCTGAATTTATAACTCATCACAGCTGAGTCGCCTCGCCAGACCCGGCTCTGACAAGTGTCCCTCTTGCCTTCAAACCTGGTCCAAAGTAGTAGCTAGTGGCCTAAAAGATGCAGTTGACGCCCACGGTGAATGGGCTTGCTATTGAGATAATTTATTTGAATTGCTAATTACAACCCAACTTGTTCAATGTGTTAAGATGCATATTGAATATTACCCCTACAGCAATAATATATATATACATATATATATATATATATATATATATATATATATATATATATATATATATATATATATATATATATGTATATATAGACACTCCTCAACTTACGTTTTAGTTACATTCCGAACGGCCGAACGTAACGTGAAAATGAACGTAAGTTGTTACTGTACTATACATCCATAAATTCTATTACCGTATCTTATAAAACACCCCTAAATCATTAATTATAAACATAACGTTGTAGAATAGTAACATTAATTTCAAATAAATTAAATTCAAGCAATATAAATTGAGATGGTGCAGGAGAAGGAGGGGAGGAGGAGGAGGCAAGGCACGTTCAGTCTGTCGTTTGTGCCATGTAAACAATGGATGCAGCGTCATGCGTATCATTTGAACTACGGAGAGTGCGCTAAACTAAAAAATTCACTTTTTTTTTAGTCAGTTCAAACGTAAAATCGAAAAAACGTAAAACGAATGAACGTAAGTAGAGGAGCGTCTGTATATTATATATATATATATATATATATATATATATATATATATATATATATATATGTGTGTGTGTATATATATACATGTATATATATATATAAGAACATAATATTAAAATGAAGGAGACTGCAAGAGACCATAAGGCCTACACTAGGCAGTTCCATATCCATCACCACCTTTAATCCCCATCCATAAAGTTGTCTAATCGTTTCTTAAAACAACTGATAGTTTCAGCGTTCACTACATGGCTACTAAGTCTATTCCACTCGTCGACCACCCTATTAGTAAACCAATTTTTGCATATTTCCTTCTTAAATCTAAATTTGTCTAGTTTAAATCCAGTACTGTGAGTTCTGCCCTCTTGTTTTAATATGATAACCTTGTTTGCATCACCAATGTTAAAGCCTTTGATCCACTTGAACACCTCTATTAGATCACCCCGCACTCTGCGTCTTTCTAGAGAGTGCAAGTTAAGGTTCCTAAGCCTCTCTTCGTAAGGCAAATTCTGAGTCCATGTATCATTTTGGTCAATCTTCTCTGTACTGATTCTAGTGAATTGATGTCCATTCTGTAGGACGGAGACCAAAAATGTACCGCATAGTCAAGGATGGGTCTAACTATCACTAGAGTTTGATAATTACCTCTGCACTTCTATTCGTTACCATCCTAGGAATGAAACCTAATGCTCTGTTAGCTTAATTCGTGGCGCTAATGCGCTGGTTCCTGGTTTTAAGGTCCGGACTCACTAGAACTCACAAGTCTCTATGCACTTAGTTTTCTCTGAAAACGTGTTATCTAAGCTGTATCTATTTTCGGGGTTGTGTAGCCCTACGTTTAACACGCTACACTTAGAGACATTAAAGGTCATTTGCCATTTCACCGACCATGTGAACGATTCGTTAAGATCATCCTGCAGAATCTCTGCGTCGTCTCTTGACCTAATTAGGCGTCCTATTTTAGTGTCATCCACGAACTTACTAACATCACTATTTATCCCATGGTCTAAGTCATTTATGTACATCATGAACAACAAGGGACCCAAAACAGAGCCCTGGGGAACCCCACTAGTAACATTGCCCCTCCTAGATTTTACTCCATTTATAGTGACCTGCTGTTTTCTGTCACTGATCCAAGCTCTAATCCATTCTAACACTTTTCCTTCTATGCCATGGGCTTTGATTTTATATAGTAGTCTCTGGTGTGGCACCTTGTCGAACGCCTTGCTAAAGTCAAGGTAAATCACATCGTAATTATCATTGTTATATGACACCTTATATACTTTAGTGTAAAAGGATAGAAGATTAGTCACACATGACTTACTCTTGGAGAAACCATGCTGTGTATCACGAATTAAATTGTCTCTCGATGTGTTCTCTGAGTCTATTTTCTATTATTGATTCAAGCATTTTACCTATAACCGATGTCAAACTGATTGGCCTGTAGTTACATATAGACGATCTATCTCCCTTCTTAAAAACAGGAACAACGTTTACCTGCCCCCAAGCAGTAGGCACAAAACCAGTGCCTACCGATTTATTAGATATTTCTGTTAACTGGTCACAGATTTCAAATTCACACTCCTTGAGCATTTTCTGATTTTTTTTGTCTGGATCCGGGGATTTTGCAGCTTTAAGTCTTCCTATCTACTTGACTACTTCTACCTTACTAATGCTGATATTAGATATTCTAGTTTCTTCACCCCCACTGAAAATCGGATCGCAGTCAGGTACCTCATCTAATCTCTCATTAGTAAACACCGAGAGAAAATATTTGTTAAACTCCTCACTCATTTTTCCTCCGATTCTGTCATGACATTTTTATCGCTTTTAATTGGGCCAATTCTTTCTTTATTTTTTGTTCTATAGGGGTGAAAGAAACCCTTAGGGTTGGATCTTGCTTGACTGGCAACCTTAATTTTATAGATACGTTTCACTGTACGTGTATTCTTTTTAACCAGCTTTGCCATTTCGTTATATCTTGATCTAAGTGTTACCCACTTTTTTTTCTAACGTAAAGTCCTCTTTTTATTCCGATATGCTTCAGTCTGTCCATCATCCATTTGGGAGTATTACTATTCTTCCGTATTGACTTCAAGGGGATAAATGTATTTTGTGCATTAATAATTAAATCTGCCTTTGTTTTTAGGAAATGTGCCCTGTGGGGCTACAAGGAGAAGGATGCCTGGTCCCAATCCCCGTCCCTTTCTTCTCGCCTCTTACGATCCAAGTGGGAACACTCGGTGGCAGCATTCTTTTCCCCCACCACAGGGAATTCCCCCACCAGAATACTCAGAGAAGTGGTACAGGACAGCAACAAGGGGTTGGGGGACAGCATAACGGAGGGACAGTCGTAGTATAAAAGTGTCATCATTTCTCTATGAACAGATTTTTCCTCTATCATAGACAAAATGATGTGTGACTCTGGTCCATAGGGGCGCCCCATATATACCCTAAAGTATCGACTGCATGCTACTTTGCCGCAATAGCAAGCAGCCAATACCCCAGACGGGGAGTGGACAGGGTGCAGGGGTGACCCGTCATCCAGGAGGTGCTAAGATGAGAGGGAGGGTGGAGGGGTGTGGAGTGTTATCGGGGATGAAATGGGTGGGAATGATTTTATGCCTTTTCCTTTTTGGCTACCTCCCTAGTAAGGGGGAAAAAGCCTTGGTATATGTATGTATGTAATAATTAAATCAGTTAGATTGCTATACATCTAATTCAAATCGCTGACCTGGCTGTTTACCACCCACCCCAAGTGACCTGACCAAAGGTGTGTGTATATATATATACATATATATATATATGCAAAGAAATCACAAAACACACGTGATAAACTATTTTTGCAGAAACCACCGGGAAATTGAAAACACCGGGAAATTGAAAAAACAGATACCGAACGTTTTCGTCTATTTACCTTTGAAAATGTCTTAATAGACTAAAACGTTCGGTTTCTGTTTTTTCAATTTCCCGGTGGTTTCTGCAAAAAAAAAAAAAAAAAAAAAAAAAAAAAAATTATATATATATATACTCGTGTATATATATATATATATATATACATATATATATATATATGTATATGCAGGATCGTACCCGCATATAAAGAATAGGATTAGGAAAATATTAACTATATGTATTAATTACTTACGGTTGGCACAGGTCCCATAGACAAAGGTAGGGGCCGGTAGGAACAATCGCGGCAAGCCGGGTACGCAAAAGTGTAAGTCCGTTTAGTCTAATTGTCCATAATGTCTTACGTACCTGTCTCCCTAGATTGTCTTACCGGCGTCTGGTGTGTCTATATGTAAGTAGTTAAGTACACGTTATGTTTGTAGGCAATGTACTATGGTACCCAACTGGTGCTCCTAGCAACTGACTATACTGTGGTCGACTGCTGAATGACCAATGCGTTCTGCCGACGTCGGGCTGTCGTCCGCGCGCGCTCTACCTCCGAAAGCGTCGTTCATTTGTTTTGTGTTTTTAGTAGCTAGTTTAAATGACGTTACTGCACCCCTCCACCCTAAGTCAAAATATCTCTCCCTCCCTTTAGATGCAAAAAACTTCCCCATTTAAAAATACTCCCATCCCTTCCCTTCCCCCATTTTTAGTAAGTTACAAATCTAATCTCACAACAGGTCTCCTATCCCTAGAGGACCGTCGCAACTTAGGAGACGGGGAAGATATACTATTAGGTTTGACATTTTCTTGTCTAGATGGAGAAGGATGAGCTATCATAGTTGCTTCTGAAATAGGAAGTTTTGCAGGGGAACTAACTGAAGTAGTCACTGGTGAACTTTGTTCAGGTGGAGTAATTGTTCTAGTTATAATTTGGTCTTGATGCCTCTTTACTATTTTACCAGAAGGCACTGAACACTGATAGGACAAAGGACCAGTTTGTTTTACGACTGTAGAAGGGATCCACTTAGAACCATTAGGAACATAGTTGCGAATCATCACTGGTGATTCAGGTGAGAGGTGTATAAATCGAGGAGCATTAGTATGTTCTTTCTTTTGTGCTTGCTGTTTCTTAGATACTCTAGAAGACACACCATCTGCAGGCCATAAAAGGTCCAGACGCGAGCGGAGGCGTCTGCCAAACATCAACTCGGCTGGTGAGACACCAGTCGTAGAGTGCGGAGTTAATCTATAATTAAATAAAAATCTATCCAGAGTATCCTGAATAGCTGACTTAGAGGTACGTATGGCCTTCTTGAGAGTTTGTACCATTTTCTCTGCCAAACCATTGGTAGAAGGTTTGTATACTGCTGTAGTGATGTGCCTAATTCCTGAATTATTACAAAATTCTTTGAACTCCTGAGATATAAAACATGGACCATTGTCCGATACAATTGACACCGGAAGTCCAAATCTAGAAAAGGAATGTCGCAAGCACTTGATAGTTTCCTTACTTGTAGTACCAGAAGTAGGATAAACGTCCACCCACTTCGAGTGAGCGTCCACTATTACTAAAAAATAGCGACCATCTACAGGACCCGCATAGTCAACGTGAAGACGATGCCATGGGCGATCAGGCCATTCCCAAGGGTGTAGCTCTGCCTTAGAAGGCATAGTTCTGAGAGCTAAACACTCTTGACAAGAATTTGTCAATTCTTCCAAATCCTTATCCAAATTTGGCCACCACACATAGCTACGGGCAAGTTCCTTCATGCGTGATGAGCCTGAGTGACCCATGTGAAGTTCTTCCATTAGCCTAGTTCTCAATTTTGGAGGAACAACCACACGAGAACCCCACAAAACACAACCATCTTGGATTGAAAGTTCATCCCTTCTTCTGATAAAAGGAGTAAATTCCGAACTATTCAAAGTCTTAGTATTAGAAGGCCAACCTAATTCACAAAAGCGCATGACCTTCGATAGAGTAGGGTCTTTCCGAGTATGTTCTTTGATATCTCCACTACCTACGGGTGAAGATTCTAGAAAATGTACTAAGTTAGTCCAATCAGCAGGCACTGGAGTGGAATCTGTAGTAGACATCAAAGGAAGACGACTAAGTGCGTCAGCGGTACCAAGGAGTGCACCCGACCGATGACGTAATGTAAACTTATAAGCTTGGAGTAGCAATGACCAACGTTGGATTCGTCCTGAAGACATAGGCGGAATAATTCTATTAGGTGAAAAGATTCCTAACAAGGGTTTATGATCAGTAATAACATCAAAATTATTCTGACCCCACAAATAATTGTGAAATTTGCGCAAAGCATAGACAATAGCTAGTGCCTCTTTCTCTAGTTGGGCATAGTTTCGCTCTGAAGACGTTAGCGTGCGAGAGGCAAAACAGATAGGTCTCTCCTCACCATCAATTACATGACATAGTACAGCTCCTATACCATATGAGCTGCTATCAGCTACAACTACTAACGGTTGTTTTGGATCAAAATGCACCAGCGCTTTTGATTTCAAAAGAGTCTCCTTACATGCGGAGAATGCAGATTCTTGTTCCTTACCCCAGACCCATGGAGTTTTAGCTTTTAGTAAGTTATTTAAAGGTGCCAACTTAGAGGAAGCTTGAGGTATAAACCTTCGGTAGAAGTTTAGTAGCCCTAGAAAGGATCTCAATTGAGAAACATTAGTAGGTGCAGGTGCATTTGCAATAGCCTGAACTTTATCCTTTGTAGGATGTATTCCTTCCTTATCTATCTTGTAACCCAAATATGTTACACATGGAACACCTAAAGTACTCTTCTCAATGCTCAACCTCAACCCAGCCGATTGAAGGGTTGCTAGGACTGTTCTTAGTCGTTCTCGGTGCTCAACCTCACTAGCCCCGGTGATTAGAATATCATCGAGATACACGAACACCCCCGGTAAATCTTTCAGGAGTTGCTCCATCGCCCGTTGGAAAATTCCAGGAGCTGCAGAAATCCCAAAACTCAACCTATTATATTGGAAAAGACCACGATGTGTGTTAATTACAGTGTACTTCTTAGAATCCTCGTCAAGGCATAGTTGAGCATATGCCTGAGACATGTCCAACTTTGAGAAAACTTTACCTCCACTTAATCCACTGATTAAATCATCAAGGGTCGGAATAGGGTAAGTGTCGAGTCTAGCAGCTCGATTTACAGTAAGTTTATAGTCTCCACACAACCGAATCTTACCATTAGTCTTCACTACTGGAACCACCGGTGCGGCCCAAGAACTATTAGTCACCGGAGAGATAATACCTTCTTCAAGGAGTCTGTCAATCTCCTGATCAATCTTAGCTCTGAGTGTGTACGGAACAGTACGTGCTTTACAAAACTTTGGTGGGACCGACTGATCAACCTCTATAGTGAACCGACGTTCCTTATAGCAACCTAACCCCTCTGAAAAGAGTTCAGGAAAATCATGCAACATAGACGTAGCAATAGCAGAACCAGCTGAGAGTTTATTAGCATCCTTTAACAGGCCTAGCCTCCTCATGAGAACTCTACCCATTAAACATGGACCTTTCCCTTCGACTACAACCAACTTTGTCGCATCTACTGAGGAACCATCTTCAAGTTTAGCAGAGACAGTTATGTCTCCCAATACCTTTAGAGGTGTACCTCCATACGCATTCACCACTGTAAGAGATGCATTTAGCGGAGGACGTTCTGATTCCACAGGCCAAAAACCCTCATACTGACATCGAGGCATTAAAGAACAAGTAGCGCCTGTGTCCATCTCCATAGGAACACGCACTGAATCTAGGGTGACATCCACCATGATAGGCTCGTCACTTACATTCTCTGAAATAACATATACATATTCATAACTGGAATCAACTGAGGACTCCGTGGGCAACTCGGTACAGTCAGTAAAGTTTACATTACCCTTCGACGGAGTAGTCTTAGACTTCGATGTGTAACACATCTTCTTAAGGTGCCCCTTCTGTTTACACAAATGACATGAAGCATTCTTGAAAGGACAATCACGCTTCCAATGCAACTTACCACACCCTGAACAAGGAGTCTTAGGAACATTAGACATATTTCTAGCACTGGAAAAATTAGTAAATTTTGTCTTACTATAAGGATAGCTCTTAGAAACTGTACTAGAATTAGGATTTGAGGTGGAAGTCTTCTTAGTAACCTGCTGCTTACTAGGTACATAATGAACTGAGCCACTAGCCATAGCTTGAACATCCTTCGATGCCGTCTCCCTAGCTGTAGCCATATTAACAGCTTTCTCAAAGGTTAACTCAGACTCAGTCAACAATACTTGCTGAATCTTATCACTAGCAAGACCCATTACAAATCTATCACGTAGCATCTGAGATAACGTTGTCCCAAACTCACAAGTGTGGGCAAGAGCTTTCAACGCAGCTACGAAATCCTTTACGGACTCATTAGACTTCTGGGCACGAGAATAGAATTTATAGCGTTCATAGATAAGAACAGGCGTAGGTTTGAAGTGTGTCCTAAGCGTATCAAGAACTTTATCTAAAGTACTCTCTTCCGGTTTTGCAGGAGAGAGCAAATCCCTAGCCAATCCAAAGATTTTAGGTCCCGCCAACGTGAAGAATGCAGCCACCTTCTTTGCGTCACCTACATCATTAGCAACAAAATACATTTTAATTCTACTGACATACGAATCAAAATCCTCCTCTGACTCATTGTACGGTTCAATTGAACCAACCCTATTAGCCATGGTTAGCCAAGAACAAAGAACTTCACCAAACCAGAGAAAGCAAGAAAACTAACCTCAACATAGATTAGGCTATAGTCACACCTAACCTTAGAAAACTGCAAAATTACCTCATCACAAAAAAAACTGAACAATAGCATAAGTATGTACAAATAGGCCTAATAGCAATTGCGATGAATAATAGAAATAGCCTCGCAATACAAAAGGTTACAATAAAACGCAATTGTAAGGACGCAATGAATGTAAACAAAATATTAGCGCAGGTAAGATAGATATGCGGTTTTAGAATAGCCTAGCTTGCCCACAAAATTCCACTAGCTGACCTATAGCAATTTTCCAATACGTTAACTATACTAAGTCTAAGGTACCAGCACGAAATTTCCTACTTAGGGTATCAATCCCATCCTCGTCGCCAATTTATATGCAGGATCGTACCCGCATATAAAGAATAGGATTAGGAAAACATTAACTATATGTATTAATTACTTACGGTTGGCACAGGTCCCATAGACAAAGGTAGGGGCCGGTAGGAACAATCGCGGCAAGCCGGGTACGCAAAAGTGTAAGTCCGTTTAGTCTAATTGTCCATAATGTCTTACGTACCTGTCTCCCTAGATTGTCTTACCGGCGTCTGGTGTGTCTATATGTAAGTAGTTAAGTACACGTTATGTTGGTAGGCAATGTAATAGTACCCAACTGGTGCTCCTAACAACTGACTGTACTGTGGTCGACTGCTGAATGACCAATGCGTTCTGCCGACGTCGGGCTGTCGTCCGCGCGCGCTCTACCTCCGAAAGCGTCGTTCATTTGTTTTGTGTTTTTAGTAGCTAGTTTAAATGACGTTACTGCAGTATATATATATTTAATTTATGATACATATATATGTATATAATTATATATATACTGTATATATATATATATATATATATATATATATATATATATACTGTATATATATATATTATATATATGTGTGTGTACATTATATATATATATATATATGTATGTGTATATATATATATATATATATATATATATATATATATATATATATATATATATCAAGGACTACTATTACACAGGACGTGCACACCCAGATTCCTGGCTCCGCTAGTGGAGGCCATTGCTTTCTTTGTAAACTAACATTTTATATTGGACAAATATATCAAAACTAGAAACATAACATTGTATATAGGACAAATATATCAACTATTGACTTATTCAATGCAGTATAAGTTAATATAAACTTTTATAGTGAATTAAGAAACTATTTATAAAGCACTGTTACGCTTTGAAGTGCCAATTTTGGCTGGACATAATATGTATTATTGTATGAGGTTAGTGGATAGTTATTTACATTAATCATTATTTACATTTGAGTTCATTGTCTTGAAAAGGAAGACCAATTTGGCTGCCTTCTTATTACCAAGGCTGTTCCTTAATTTTGTGTGTACAAGTCCATAGGAGGAGAAAACTCTTTCAACTCCTGCTGATGAGGCCACTGTAGTTAGGAGTTGACACACTGATAACAGAATATCACTGTCTAACATGGCTGTATGTGAATCCCACCTCTCAATAGCTGTCAGGGTCTTGATCACAGACTCAGTAAACTTGAACGCCTGGAAAGGAGGTGATTTTGCCTGAAATTTCATAATGACAGGAACAAGTGTTGTATATTTCTCATTGGCATACTCCATAGTAATATTCACCTCTTCTACACTGAGCATTTTTCCTTGAAGTGCTGGATGAAGCATGTTGGCAAGTATGTGAGCTGTGGTGATAAACTGTTCATATCTTTTTTTCACTAATTTTTCAGCTTGTTTATTGTTTGTGAAATGGCCAATTAATTTCTTCCAAACATCTACCGCTTGAGCAATAGTGCACTTGTCACTCTGTACCTCATCTAGAGCCTTTGCTATTGGCTGCAATCGATCCAGTAATTCCTCAGCCGAACGTTTTAGGCCTAAATTTGATACTTTGTTTCTTACTTCAGTATCAATAACTTCCCTGTTGACTTCATGGATCTTCATTAGAATTGGCCAGTTATTTATATAGGCCTTGAGACAGTCTGACATTGTGTTCCACCTTGTGTCCTGGGGCATGACTAGGCACTGACTACCTTCCTACTGATACTTTGAAGCAACATAATGATTATTTCTAAAATATTTAACTACATGGACCACGTGTTGTTTTACATTATCAATCTCAAGGTCATGAGCCAGTATATTTAGTAGGTGTGCTGCACATCCATATGTGAGGACGGTATGCTCAGGTTCACTCGATTCCTCCAAGACTTTTCTCATCTTGGTGACATTTGCTACATTGTCTGTCACAACACTTCCAATGTGACAACCAAAATCTTGTTCAGCCTTCTTGATCGAACTTTGCACAAGTTGTGGAAGATATTCAGCAGTGTGAGGCTTCCCTGATGTGTTTATTGTGTCAACTAAATAAATCTGACCAGTGGATGTTGTTAGAGTGACACTTATTATGGGCTCATTATGGATGTTAGACCACCCATCAATTGAAAGACATACAGTTTCATTATTCAGGTCATCTGCACACTTTTTATATTCCTTTTCATACACAAGATCCAAGTACTTATCAGCAATATCTTTTCTGGATGGAGAAATATAACCTGGCCTCAGGTTCTGAACCATCTTGAGAAACTGAGGATGCTGAACAAGACGAAATGGTGAATTTGTAGCAAATATCATTCTTGCAACTTCTTTGTCGAGATTTTCCTTTTAAGAGGTTGAAGTTTTTATGATAAATCTGTCCAGAGATGTTGATAACTTTCTTTTAGATGAAAATGATTTAGCAGAAGTGGCGCCTATGGAGGAGTCTGATAGTGACCTTTTTAATGGTGGAGTCAGGTATGCAGATAATTCAAGTGGAGCCAATGATAAAGGGATTGAAGCTGTTGATACAGATCCTGAAATGGAAACAGGAAATTTTAGCATATTGCATAATTTATAGATGAGTAAATAAATGAATGAATACAGTGTGATTTAGGCTACTTTTGAGTAAAGAAGTTATGTTTTTAGATAATGATCATATTCACACAAGCCAGTAAATTATTTGGAAATAATTGACAGGATATGAAATAGATGGGCTTGGAATTCAGCCCACACAGGATTCAGTCCACTTTTAAATTCACTAAAAATAATGGGTTAGTTGGATTAGGTTAGGCTAAATCCCTTTGGGCTGAATCTCATGGCTGAATTCCAATGGAACCTATGAAATATATTACACAATGTTGAATGAAATGAATAACAATCATCTAGGCCCCAAAGTTGAGTGGATACCTTGGTGTCCACTAACCTCATACAATAATACCTGTTAAGTCCGGCTAAAATTGGCATTTCTAAGCATAACAGTGCCTTAAAAATAGTTTCTTATTTATAAAAATTTATATTAACTTATACTGCATTGAATAAGTCAATAGTTGATATATTTGTCCTATATACAATGTTAGGTTTCTAGTTTTGATATATTTGTCCAATATAAAATGTTAGTTTACAAAGAAAGCAATGGCCTCCGCTAGCGGAGCCAGGAATCTGGGTGCGCACGTCCTGTGTAATAGTAGTCCTTGATATATATGTATATATGTATATATACATATATATGTATATATATGTATATATATATACATATATATATGTATATATATATATACATATAATACATACATATATATATATATATGTATATGTATATGTGTATATATATGTATATATATGTGTGTGTGTATGTGTATACAAATATATATATATTATATGTGTATATATATATATATATATGTATATATATATACATACATATATATATATATATATATATATATATATATATATATATATATATATATATATATATATATATATATATATATATATATATATATATTCCTCTCAGTCACCAAATCCCTCTAACTTTCTACCTTCCTCTCTCTTTTCCACTGTCATCTCTCTCCCTCTCTTTGCTTCCCTTCTCTCTTTCTACTCCTTACCCTCGCCATGTTTCTCTCTTTCTCTATCTCCCCTTCTCATGTACAAATTGTTCCCTGTCTCTTCGACTCGTCAACGGGTGTAACAACAAACAATTTTGACTTTTTCTCCACAGATGCTGAGTCGTGACCCTGATGCTGTCATGTCGTCTGAGACCGTATCTCAGCTGAGCAAAGAAGCCTTGAGGGGTTTGCTGAAAGATGATGGCTTGCCATTTTCTTCCGAGGCTGTCCCCTTCAAAGGACTGATTGCCTGGTAAATACTTGTGCATGTCCTCTTGCTTTTTGGCCAATTCTTTTTTGTTTTCAACGTGACAATGAATGCAGCTGTGGTTAGATATTCGTCCATCGACCTCCGACATTAAGGCGTTCTGCGAGCGGCACTGTGTCTCTTCTCGTTGCAGGGGAAGAGCCCAGCTAGGCCCGGAGGAGGAGGAGCCGTCAGGGAGTGCAGTGCGCCAGAAGATCGGGGACGACCTGCTGAAGGGGGTGCGGTTCCTGAACATGTCCTGTGACGAGTTCGTCGACAACGTGATCGGCACGGACGTGCTGACTCACATGGAGTGCTTCCACATCCAGAGGGCGATCGACGGCGCCGACCTCTCGACCGTCCCGGAGAACACTCCTCTCAATCCTATCAGGGAAGGCAGGGCCCCAAAGCTCAGGGAGAGGAGGGAGCTTTCTCTCTGTACACTGAGACTACCTGGTTCGTGGGCGCATTACACTTCGTCTTCAGAAATCCTCTTGGTTGAAGGTCTTTCGAGTGATGCGACGATTCAGCTTCACCACATGCAGGTTTACGGTTGCTGTGGTGGAGCACTTAACATAATGGACGGCGAGGGAAGAACGATAAGCTCAGCGACGTCTGAAGATGATGATTTCACCTTTACGAGGCCAGCTGTCCTTTGGAAGGATAAGAAATACAGAGTTGTGTCTTACCCCAGAAAAAATATTAGTTTATATCGTGGACACAGTGGAGGAAGGGCGAGGGTGAGGAACGCAACTCTTTCATGCTCACGGGGGCATATCTGTGAGTTCTATATCTGGGAGCCGACAAGTAATTAGGAAAGGAGGCACGCCACTGCTTACTCTCAGCTCTGTGGAAGCGAACTCCGTTCGGGTTTGGCTGTCGAGAGGGAAAAGAAAGGACGAGAGCGTCATGTCACAGGTGAGAGCGGGTCTTGTTACCAATGGCGAAGTTGAGCAGATCAGAATGGTTTGGCGCCAGCAAGAATGAAACGTGAAAGGAGCAGCAGCCAGGGCCAAGTGTGTGAAGGGTGCCACCGCAGATAGGGGAAGAGGGTGCAGTGTCTTCCTTGGTTCTCGTGCTGAACTGCTCACGAGTGTTGCAGTGGTGACTGACGACTCGGCCAACCACGGTCTTGCATCTACAAACCGTCGACATTTTGTCACTATCAAATTTGTTTTCTTCTCAAAAAAAAAAAAAAATAAATAAATAAATAAATAAATAAATACATAGATAAAATAAGATAAATAATTAAATAAATAATAAATAGAAAATAACAGGAATAAGATAGAGTGAATAGATAAAACATATTGAATGATAATATACCAATCACATTTTTTTCATTCATGCTTAAAATAGATTATGTAAACTGCTTGTGCTTCCAGCCATTCGTAATATCTGCAATCGTATGTACGCTGTAATTAAATTTGTAATATTTTCGATACAAGGGACATTACATAAGAACATGAAAATGAAAAAGACTGCAAGAGACCATAAAGCCTACACTAGGCAGCTCCGTATCCATAATCACCCGTCATCTCCATTCATAAAGTTGTCTAATCGTTTCTTAAAACAACTGATAGTTTCAGCGCTTACTACATGGTTACTAATTCTATCCCATTCGTCGACTACCCTATTAGTAAACCAATTTTTGCCTATTTCCTTCTTAAATCTAAATTTGTCCAGTTTAAATGCATTACTACGAGTCCTTTCCTGTTATTTTATAAGTAATATGATGACCTTGTTTGCATCACCCTTGTTAAAGCCTTTGATCCACTTGAACGCCTCTATTAGATCACCCCGCACTCTGCGTCTTTCTAGAGTGTAAGTTAAGGTGCCTAAGCCTCTCTTCGTAAGGCAAATTTCCGAGTCCATGTATCATTTTGGTCATTCTTCTCTGTACTGATTCTAGTGAATTGATGTCCATTCTGTAGGACAGAGACCAAACCTGTACCTTATAGTCAAGGATGGGTCTAACTATCGCTAGATAGAGTTTGATAATTACCTCTGCACTTCTATTCGTTACCGTCCTAGGAATGAAACCTAATGCTCTGTTAGCTTAATTCGTGGCGCTAATGCACTGGTTCCTGGTTTTAAGGTCCGGACTCACTAGAACTCCCAAGTCTCTATGCACTCAGTTTTCTCTGAAAACGTGTTATCTAAGCTGTTTCTATTTTCGGGGTTGTGTAGCCCTACGTTTAACACGCTACACTTAGAGACATTAAAGGTCATTTGCCATTTCACCGACCATGTGAACGATTCGTTAAGATCATCCTGCAGAATCTCTGCGTCGTCTCCAGATCCAATTAGGCGTCTATTTTAGTGTCGTCCGCAAACATACTATTAACACTATTTTTCCCATCGTCTAAGTCGTTTATGTACATAATGAACAACAAGGGACCCAAAACAGAGCCCTGGGGAACCCCACTAGTAACATTGCCCCACCTAGATTTTACTCCTATTTATAGTGACCCGCTATTTTCTGTCACTGATCCAAGCTCTAATCCATTCTAACACTTTTCCTTCTGTGCCATGGGCTTTGATTTTATTTAGTAGTCTCTGGTGTGGCACTTTGTCGAACACTTTGCTAAAGTCAAGGTAAATAAGATTGTAATTATCATTGTTATCTGACGTAAAAGACACACATGACTTACTCTTGAAGAAACCATGCTGTGTATCACGAATTAACTAATGTCTTTTGATGTGTTCTCTGAGTCTATTTACTATTATTGATTCAAGCATTTTACCTATACCCGACGTTAATTGGCCTGGAGTTGCATATAGACGATCTCCCTTCTTAAAAACAGGAACAACGTTTGCCTGCTCCCAAGCAGTAGGCATAAAACCAATGCCTACCGATTTATTAAATATTTCCGTTAACTGGGCGCAGATCTCAAATTTACACTCCCTGAGCATTCTTGGAAAAGTTTCATCTGGACCCGGGGATTTTGTAGCTTTGTCTGCTTGACCACACTGTATGATGAAACGTAAAATAAAATGTATTTCTACTTGTATATTTGTTTCAATAACCTTACCCTTTATCTTTTCGGTAGCCATTTTATTGTTATTATTATCATTTTTTTTTTCTCTCTTGACTCTTGACAGGATATGCAGTCACAGTCTCTCCTACTAAGAACAACTTCATTTTCCAAGCTAGCAACATAAGGACAGGGAAATACATAGAAGTCAGCTATGTTTTTTTTATATTTTTTATGTATATAGTATGTAAAAAAGTACCATTAAAATAAAAGAATGGAGTGTAAGTGCACGGAAAGAGTAAAACGGCAAGAATGAAAGACAGACATTGGCGAAAAATGTACTAATGCCCATGCACCGATTCTAGTCATTTTATTTAAAGCAAGAAAAAATGTCTTTGAACGATAGAAAATGAGGGTGCGGAGATTTCTGTTTTAGAACGAAAGTACATAAGAACGAAAATCCTAATGCAGCACAGAATGTGGGAAAATTAAAGGAAATTATGTGATTCCTCCGTCTTAATTCGCTAGCGACTAAAATAATGAATTCGCAGCGTTTGGTTGACGCTACCATAAAGTTAAGCATGTTCGCCTCTAGCGTTTCAGTAGCGAATAGAGAAGCTAGCGAGCGTCTAGCGTAAAAAAAACGGCGGTCTGTCATCAGATTCATGAGTCTTGAGTTGTTTTCGAAATTGCCCGTTGTTGAATTTTCAAGTGTTCTCTTACCTTGTTTTCAAAAGATTGATAAAAAATATATATACAGACGCTTGAATGAGACAAGCATAACGGTTCTGTCATGAAGTTTCCCACCTATGGAAACAGGGGTGTGACATCTCCTATGTTCATACTCTTTACTTCCACCCGAATTTCCAAACATTAATGTTGCTCTGAACGTTCATTTTTGTATTTCGTAGTAAATGCCACTCATTTGTCAATCGGTGCCAGTGATGTAAAAGTAATTCTCAGGGAGAAGATTTGGAAACTTTGATGCTAATAGGACAATGGAAGGGATGTTTCCCTAAATAAAAAGCGTAGACTCAGAGGTGACTTGATACAGGTTTTTAAGATTCTAAAGGGAATTGACAATATCAAAAGTAACAAAATTTTCACACTGAATGAGAGTCAGGCAAGAAACAATGGTCTCGAACTGTCTGGAAATAGATTCAATTTGGAACTGGGTAGAAACAACCTCGCCAGCCATGTAGTTAATGAATGGAAATAACTTCCAGCAGAGGCAGTACAATGTAGTTCAATTCGAAGCTTTAAGAATCTTTTAGATAAACACCTACGCAAAATGCTGTAATATAATTTATTCTATATAATTTGTTTATTTGTTTTGTTATTATTTGTCTGTTTGTTTATTATTGTTTGCTTTATTCTCATTTATTACTGGTTATATGTCAATTTATGATTATTTACTACTTATCTGTTTGTTATTTAACTATACTTATGCATTTATTTGTGTATCTTATCTATTATTTACATTATGATAGCTTTTATTTGTTTCTTTATTTACTTATCTATTTATCATTATTATGATTTTTCGCATCCGACCTAGATGAGGACCAAAAGGTCTCCTGTCGGCATGCTCCGCCTTTGTAATCCTTTGTAAGAAAATACACTGAGGATCCAATGCTTTGAGAGATTCAAACAATGAATCAGTTGGATTACGATTGTGCAGAACAGGGCCGTAGGCTGGCCCAAGTGCCAGGGAAAGGGGAGGCAGTAAACCGAAGAGGCCCCACAATTCCTGGCGCCGGCCCTGATTCTGGTTGGCGCCAAACGATTTGATCAAGCTGAGGGAGGGAGGGAGGGGGGGATCTGGGCACATACGCTCCAAAGACAGCGGCCAGGAACGAGAGAGCTTAACGGTTTGGGGTTTTGTTTCGTTTCAAGGGAGGCCCTATCCCAGCATCCATCCTCAGAGCAGTCGGCGTGCCATCTGGCCACCCAAAGAGGACTCCTTGACCACTGAGGCCACGAAGTGTGTCAGAGATGCTGCAACACAATACTGAGATTGTCTGGTGCAACATATGTAGGTCACTGGCTGAGGATTAGTGAGATTTAGTTAGGGGCCAAACATTTGAATAATTTGAGGAGGGGGGGACTATGGTTTTCATATGTTCGATTTTTTTTATCATACATTGTTTCGTGGTATATATCATATGTTATACATTTATAATCCCTCTCGAGGGATTTTCCCCCCAAAGACATTGATCTAGTAGTACCCAATGAAGGGACCTATAGTTTGTGGGAGGAGTATATTGGTGGGATAGCTACCAGAAAATGTGGAAGTTAAAAAAAAAAAAAAAAAAAAAAAAAAAAAAAAAAAAAAAAAAATGTGGGGGGGGGGCAGTTGTCCCCCAACCCCCCCAACCCCACATAGAGGCTACTGCCCTGTAGAAGCTGTGATGCTTTCTCAATATTAAAACCAAGACATCTCAGCCTGAATGGCTTGTGTGGATGGTGCACTTAACCGACCACGCAAGTACATATCTTGTACGAGATGAAAATTAGCCGGGTCTCTGACTTTCATCTTTGCTAGTGCTTGACGAAATTAAAACGGACTCCACTGCAGAATTCCTCCTCCGTCGCTCTCTCTTTAGTAATTGGCTAAAATTCTGCGAGTTTTGGAGAGGTAAGATAAACCTAAAATTCTGTGATTTTTTTCATATTCTGCCTTGTTACCCTGATAGTTCTCAAATTACCCTAAAACAGGGCAATTGCCCCACACCTGGTAGCACAACTCCGCTAACCGGATGGAAAATTGCATCGACACATCGTTCGAACAAGTCCCAAAGACTAACCAAACAATTTATTTAATCATTAAAGGCATTTCACCAGCATTAGAAAAAATACAAATTGCCTTGCGAATAACTTATGTAAGGTTAACTTCAAGCATTAACAAATTAACATTATAAATCGACTGTTTAGATGTTCGAATACCTTTGATCTAAGCAAATAAATCCTCTGTAGAGGGAAGAGAACTAATTACTAGAAGTTACAAATTAATTGTAATGAATCATAATTCAGAGGTGACAGGGGTATCATATTTTGTATGTATGCGTACTCTGCCAACCTTTATCAATTCAATGTTCAAAGTACAATAGGTAAGATGAATTTATTTGTTAATTTGCATTTCAAAAAGAAATTGCCTAAAGTTTGTAAATTGGTACTATTTTGTGCATGCTTTGTTCGTGTATTGATATACCTACAGTATATGTAAATACGAAAAAGTTCGAACTTTTTCATATCTAAATATTTCAATTTCTGATCTGAGTGTCACTCTTCCGACCATATAGATTAGTACAACTGTATTGAAAGATTCATGAAGATAACGGATATGAGATGATGGAAGCCATAAACTAATCGAGGAGATGCGAAAAACCGTGAGCGGCATGTGTGGACTCAAGTCATGTTCAATTTTGACTCATGAGATTGATTGGGGTGGAGGGAGGGAGGGAGGGAGCAAAACGCTGTGCTTCCCACCACCCGTCCAGTATCAAAAGATAATCATATAAACCTTTCATTTTCTCTTTTATGTGTCACTTTATGGGGTATGTGAAAGCACAGTCATATTCATAACTATTTCATATCACAGAAGACGTTAAATATCACAACCAGCCTCATAATGACTGTACACAGCAATAAGCAAAATGCTATATAAACATTAGAATTATATTCCTTATCTTATACTCACTATAATTACTTTCTTTGCACTATCGAGATGAAAATGTTTGAAATATAGGTGAACAAGGACTGTTTCATCCCTAGATGTACATTAAACTCGTGTAACTTGTATAGTCACTGAGCTAAGTGAAGAATTATCAATATATTTCAAGGAAACTTGAGGTTTCAGCCAGCTCAGCGGGGGAAGGGTGAGCAGGGCTGCTAACCAAAAACGCAGGATCGACTGAGATTCTTTGAGTGAATTGCCACTAAATTAGAAGTAATCGCATCACACAGGCAGCTACATTTGGCCTTTATGAAGTCTTTCTGACAGATCATTAATGGCACCCGGAATCACAAACCAAGAAAAACAATTTCTAGAACTTAAAGAAACACTATGTAAAATGTGGATAGAAAAGACACAAGAAAACAAACTCTACAGTAAGATATATATATATATATATATATATATATATATATATATATGTATATATATATATATATATATATATATAAAGAATCCTCGAGGAACTGTCGATATAAAGACTACAACTCCATGCCTACATCTACATCATCTACCTCAAGTAAATTCAACTTATACTGCAACGGTAAAAAACATAGAATAAATTGATATAAAAACTGTACGTCTGCGAGTGGAATAAAAGATAAGAAATAATCTAGGCCAACAACATGCAGGAAATTCATTTAAGGTAAAGTTTAAGCGGAGACGGTATCCTATGAGGACAGCTTCAAAACAGACATACAGTAAATATATATATATATATATATATATATATATATATATATAATGTATATATATATATATATATATATATATATGTATTATATTATATTATATATATATATATAATATATATGTCACAAGACGAAAATGTAGTAGCATGTCCGCCCCACCTCGAACATGTGACTTGAGCCACTTCCCCTTGTTCCCACTTTGTACCTCTCTCACTGTATATATTCTTGTACATCTTATCTTGTACCTATCTGCTGAAGAGGACCACAGTAATGGTCGAAATATACAGTTCGTCTGTTTCTTTTGCTTTGTTTCTCCGACAGTGGGTTATTTAAAACACACACACACACACACACACACACACACACACACACACACACACACACACACACACACACACACACACACACACACACCTCTCATGGCGCTGTGGTTAGAGCTCTGGCCTGCCACTACGGAGGTCCGGGTTCGACCATCGCCCGGGGCTGAAATAATATCAGTATCGCAGCGCTGAGGTGTGTTACTCCAACTCTCGTGGGCGGGGAGTTGGGTGTGTGTGTGTGTGCAAGGTCATAGCATTACCCATAGATCGGACCTACGAGCTCTGAGCTCTCTTCCAGGAGGGAAATAGCTGTCGATCACAAACGTGATCCAAAGACCAAGTGAATACACACACACACACACACACACACACACACACACACACACACACACACACACACACACACACACACACACACACACACACTTCAACGAACGGACGGCTTAGAAGACGTTCTGAAGAAAATTGAAGTTTTGTGGATCCCAACGCAAAGAGAAGTGTCTATTGTATTTACAGGGTGGGGGGAAATTGCTCGTGGGGTAGTAGGAAAGTAGGGAAAGAGGAGAAGGGGAGGGATTGCTGAGGGAAATGGAAGGAAATGAGGAAGGAGTAGACTTGGCCCAGGCAGACAGGCGAAAGGTAAACAAAAGGCCCCCCGATCAGCTGAGCGACGATGAAATGTCTAATAAAAATGTAAAGATTAGAAGTATAGAGAAGAGCAATACAGTAGAAAGTGATGAGAATATTTTCCAGGGATTTAAAGAGGGGGAGGGGAATAGTAAAGAAAACAGAGAGGGATGGAAGTCGATAAAAGAAAAAAGTACAGTTGCATTTACTGATATAATTAAACAGCAAATGAGAGAACAAACTGAAGACTCAGTTATTAAAGTGATGAGACAGAAGGAGAATATAGTAAGAGACTTAGCTGACAGAAAGAAATGTATAATTATATTAGGAATGGAAGAGAAACATAACCCAGATAGAACCTCAAGAACCAATGAGGAAAATGAAAAAGTAAGCAGTTTACTAAAACTAGTTCAGGAAGATGAACCAGAAATTATGAAGGAAATTGAGGAAAAATTCAGGCTCGGAAAGTATAGTACAGATAAGACCAGACCAATTAAGATTAAATTCAGGTCACAAACGACGGCAGAGAATATCTTATCCAAAACAGGGAAACTAGCAACAAGTGAACAATATAAAAAGGTATGGATAAAAAGGGAAATGAATAAAGAGGAAAGAGAGGAAGAAAAGCAGAAAAGACTTGAAGCTAAGAAAAAAAACGAGAGCAGAACGGAGTCAGAGAAAGAGAGTAGTGAATATGAAACTAAGGCAGTTCGACATACAAGAGAAAAACAAAAGGGAAACAGAGAACACAATGGAAGTGGCAGAAAACTAAGAGTGTCTTACACAAATATAGATGGATTAATAACAGGATTGAATGAGCTGAATGATTATTTGAAAGAAAAAGAACCGGATATAATGGGAATTGTAGAAACAAAATTAAAAGGCCCACTACCACCCAACAGTGTAGGACATGATGCATATAATTATTGGATTAAAAACAGAGAGAAAAAGCAAGGGGGTGGAGTTATGTTCCTGACTAAGAAGGATATAAACGTGAAGGGTGTCATATATGGAAAAAATACAGTAGAGATGATTATGATAGAAGTGGAAGACAGAGATAAGAAGAGCAGAAAATTTGTGATAAATTATGTGCCTCCGAAAACAGCCTCATGGGAGGAGAGTGAACATAAAAGTATGTTAGAGGACACAAAGATAACATTAAATAAGATAATGGAAGATGGAGGAAGAATAGTTATAATGGGCGACTTTAATTGCAAAGAAATCTGCTGGGAAGAAATGACAGTAAAGGGTGGAGACGGCTCATGGGGAAACGCTCTACTTGAGATGATTACTGACCATACAATGACACAATGGATACAGGAGAACACCAGGTATAGAAATGAAGAAGAACCATCGAGACTAGACTTAATAATTACATCTGAACCTAGAATAGTGGACAAGATTGAATATAAAACACCGATAAGAAAAAGTGACCACATATTGATTGAACTGGAACTTAATGAAGAAAAATATATGAAAAGAAATGAGCAATATAGAAAAGGAAGAATGATGTATAAAAAAAAAAACTTTGATAAAATAAGAGAATTCTTTCAACAAGAAAACTGGGAAGAAATATACAAATAATAAAAAACAGTTCAAAAGAAAAGGAATATTTTGAAAAAAATTAACAAAAAAAGAGTGGAAAAGTATGTCACAAGACAAAAAAAAGAAAAGGAATATGTAAAATGCTGGTACAATAAAAGTTGTAGGGAGTTGAAAGACAAAAGAGACAAAGCCTGGACCAGATGGAAAAAAGACAGAAGACCTAAAAAATGGAAAATATATACCGGTTATAGAAATGAATATGTACAAACGTGCA
>NC_134788.1:19350413-19380413 GCF_046742065.1 Oratosquilla oratoria | reverse complement strand
GCACTATTAATGTTTCTACAGGCAAAACGCCTCATTATGTCATTTTTTGAGTTGAAAAATGGCTCCCCTATGATGTGCTTGACAGCCCTGCTCGTTCCCTCTACAATTTTGATGACTATAATCAACTTCAGAGTCACGCGATGCATGCCATTTATGACTCTGTCAAGGACAAACTTGTTGTTTCCAAGGATGACATGTTGAAAGACCAACATGTTCGTGCAAAGCCTGTAACCATCGTTATTGGTGATCATGCGTATAAAAGCATGCCTGACCGCAAATCTAAGCTCAATTGTAGATTTGCAGGTCCCTTTTTAGTAACGGAAGAGTTACATCCTAATAAGTTCAGGATCTTTGATCCTTCACATGGACTGAGCGAGGTGTTACACGCGGATAGGCTTCAGGTTACAAAAGTGCCTATCCCTGCATTTCCCCAGCCTCCCCCAATGTCCCCAGTACGAACTATGCCTTGTATATCTACCCCTCATCATTATAATCTTCGGTCAAGGGGTCCTGTATCTACTTAAACTTTGTTTGTGTATTGCTTATGATGTATTCATGATGTATTCGTTGTGATGTTTACCATTTTTGTGTCCCTTTCTTAGGTATAATGTGTAACTATTGTTTAGCTCTGAAGTGTAATGTCTTGAATTGTATTTTGTAATGTTTAGCTATTAAGTATCATGTCCCGGACGTCCGGCAATTGCTTTGTTTTTGGGGGTTCTCACTGGCGCCAGTTCTTTTGTGTATTTGTATAGTTACTGTATATATTTCTTGTACTTGTACCCATTTCCTTTTGTGTATCTCTTGTGTTTGTATTGTATTTATGTTGTGTTAATATATAGGGTGTGATGTTGACATTTCGTCCCACACTTTTCTTGTGCCGCTTTTGTGTTTTAGGTGTTTGGGTTCCGCTTTTTTTTTTTTTTTGTATGTTGTTTTCTCCAGTCTCGGTCATCCAATTTTTCTTATTGTTCGCTCGGTGGGGTCCCCGTGTCGTGGTGGCCGAGCTATATGTAATGGTGACCCTTCTTGTATTTTTATGTATATTTTCCCGTTGTTTTTATTTATTATTATGTATATTTGTTGTTGTATGTTAGTAGCCACCCTAACAGTGTGTGTGTGTGTAGAAATATATATATGGAGGCAAATGATGACAGGGGTTCGAGAAATGCATTTTGGTTCTTTCCGTCATGGTCGGCACAATTTTGCAAATCTGTCTCATCCGCCTTGGAAGAGGGAGAGCCTCGCGTCTGGCGAAGGGCGACTCGAAGTTTGTCCAGGGGGATTCTTCAAGATGCCAAAAGACAGCAAGCGTGAAGATCACTATTATCTACAGGATAAAAAACCGTCCGGATTTGGCGGTTGGTGGAACTGCGCACAGTCTCCATCGTGGAGAAGCCAAGGAACAGGAGACTGCCTTCCAACAGAAAGGAAGACAATAATAAGGCAGCCGGTGCTAAGAGAAAGCGCCTGGAAGTCCCGCCCTCCGGCAGCAGCAGCAGCAGCAGCAGCAGCACGTGTTGCCTGTGACTGCTGTGAGCCCATGACGGGCGTGGAGGAGGGAGGCCTGACCTCCGGCATCCAGTCCCAACCGAGAAGAAGTCCCTTGTGCCCCTTTGGCCACGGGAGGAGGTCTCCCCACAGCTGAATAAAATCTCCCAGCGGCAGGTAAAAGGAACACGCCAAATTGGACCTGGGCAGTCAGCAAAGGACTGGTTTCACACATTTTTTTGGCTGCAACCCAAATGAGGGTCGCGAGGATGTTTCTGAGGGTCGCTGGACAGTCTTGGAAAAGAAAAGAAAAAACAGAAGTTTGATAATATCGTAACGTATATACATATAGACAGAATTTCGAAATGACAGGAAAATAGAAATAAACAATTATTCAGTGGCGCATTAGGATCAGTGCAATAGCATACGCGGGACCTTCGTTTGAGATCATTCAGGAAGAGCTGACCTTTGGGAGCGACGATCAAGAGTCGGATCGCCTCAAACTCAAGAGCATCGTTTCTCAACTAACTAGGGTTCCCCTGAACCCTAAGATTCCGCAAAAGGTCCCTTAGGGTTCCACGAGAACAAGTGAGATATGCTAATGCACTTTTGATTTTTTAGTTGATTTCATATACGTAATATAATTAAAGGCGGACGACATGTTCTTCGTTATAGTAATGAAATGAGAAAGATATGGTATATGTTTTTTTTTTCTTTTTCTGCTCAGAGGTTCCTTGAGACATGCAATTTATTTGAAATTTTACGCAAGGGTAAAAAGGTTGAGAAACGCTGCTCAAGAAGGAATGCAAAAGCTGAAAATTCTTCTCCTTCTTCTTTGTGGTCTTCGTGTTCTTCTTAGTGTTCTTCATGTTCATCTTGTACGTGTTCCTCTTCGTGTTCTTTGTGTTTTTCATCTTCGTGTTCGTCTCCTTCGTGTTTCTTTTCTTCATGTTCGTCTTCTTCATCTTCTTCTTCTTCTTCTTTTGCTTCTTCTTCGTCTTCTTTTTTTTCTTCTTCTTCTTCTTCTTCTTCTTCTTCTTCTTCTTCTTCTTCTTCTTCTTCTTCTTCTTCTTCTTCTTCTTCTTCTTCTTCTTCTTCGTCTTCTTCTTCTTCGTCTTCTTCATCTTCGTCTTCTTCGTGTTCTTCTTCTTCTTCGTGTTCTTCTTCTTCTTCATGTTCTTTTTCTTCTTATTTGTGTTCTCCTTCTTCTTCCTCTTCTTATTCTTCTTCGTATTCTTGTTCTTTTTCATTTTTTTCTTCTTCTCCTACATCTTTGGATTCTACTTCTTCATATTTTTCTTTTTCTTCATCTGCTTCTAATTTATCTTTTTCTTCTTCTTCTTCATCTTTTTTCTTCTTCATCTTTTTCTCGTTCTTCCTCTTCATCTTTTTCTTCCTCTTCTTTTTCTTTGTCTTCTTCATTTTTTTATTTTTCTTATCCACCTTTTTCTTCTTCTTCGTCTTCATTTCCTTCGTCTTCATCTTCTTTTTCTCTTTCTTCTTCTTCGTCTTCTTTTTCTTCATCTGCTTCTAATTGATCTTTTTCTTCTTCTTCATCTTTTTTCTTCGTCTTTTTCTTCTTCTTTTTCTTGTTCTTCTTCTTCGTCTTTTTCTTCTACTACTTCTTAATTTTTCCTTCTTCTTCATCTTTTTCTTTTTCTTCGTCTTCTTCTTCTTCTTCTTCATCTTTTTATTCTTCCTCTTCATCTTTTTATTCTTCTTATCCATCTTTTTCTTCTTCTTTGTCTTCATTTCCTTCGTCTTCATCTTCTTTTCTTCTTCTTCTTCTTGTCCCTCTTCTTCTTCTTCTTTTTCTTCTTCTTTTTCTTCTTCACGTTTTTCCTCTTCTTTTTCTTCTTGTTCTTGTTCTTGTTTTTGTTCTTCTTTTTCTTCTTCTTTTTCTTTTTCTTCTTCTTCATCTTCATGTTCTATTACTTCTTCTTCCTCTACTTTTTTGTGTTTTTCTTCGTGTTGTTGTTTTTCTTCGTGTTCCTTTTCTTCTTCTTCTTCTTCTTCTTCTTCTTCTTCTTCTTCTTCTTCTTCTTCTTCTTCTTCTTCTTCTTCTTCTTCTTCTTCTTCTTCTTCTTCTTCTTCTTCTTCTTCTTCTAAGTGTTCTTCTTATTCTTCTTCCTCTTCTTCTCCTTCTTTTTCTTTTTCTTCTTCTTCTGCCTCTTCTTTTCTTCTTCTTGTTCTTCGTGTTCTTCTTCTTGTTCGTGTTCTTTTTCTTCATGTTCTTCTTTCTCTTTTTCATGTCCTTCTTCTCCTTCTTCGTGTTTTCTTCTTCTTTTTTATGTTCTTCGTTTTCTTCTTCATCTTTGGTTTCTACTTATTATCTATATTTTTCTTCTTTTCCTTCTACTTCTTGTTCATATTTTTCTTCTTCGTCTTTTTCTTTTTCTTCGTAATTTTTCTTGTTCTTCATCATTTTCTGTTTCCTCTTCATCTTTTTCTTGTTGTTGATCTTTTTGTTCTTTTTCATCTTTTTCTTAATCTCTTTCTTCTTTTTCTTCGTCTTAATGTTCTATTTATACTTCATCTTCTTTTCTCTTCTTAAGCGGAGCATGCCGACAGGAGACCTTTTGGTCCATATCTGGGTCGGATGCGAAAAAATGATAATGATAAATAGATAAATGAATAAGTAAAAAGTATAATAATGTCTTCTTTTCTTTTACTCTCTCTCTCCATCTCTCTTCGACTCTGTTCGTAAGGTGATGAAATGTACAAGGAGTGGTGGTGGGTTGAAAGTGAGAGACTGGAGAGAGTAGAGTCGCATGTGGCATTTGTGGAAGTGGAGTTGAATTCATATTAAAGGAGGAAAATAAATATCTGGTAGGAAGAATGTTATGAGAAATAGATACCTGAGGATGAAGGCAAAGAGAAGATTATATGAGGAAGTGCTTGTGCTCACATTACTGTATCATCTTTGTTGGATACAAAAAGGAAGAATGTGGGCGTATTTGAAATGAAGTTGAGCAGTAGTCGCCACTCAGGTCAGGTCAACTGGGTAGCTGCTTTACTTAGTGAAAATGGCGAGTGATTGTGTTACCGTGTTTAGCGCCGAAGAGGTACAATCTCTACTTAGTAGAATTGAAGCCTTGGAGGATGCTGTTAAGTGCCTTAAAGAGGAGAATCGAGTTCTGCGCTCGAAGGCCCAAAATACGGAAGACAAAATTAGTGATGAGCATGGATGGAACACGGTGAAAAATAAGATGCGGAAAAGTGGAAAAAAGTCCTCACCAGCCCCGCTAAAATGCAAGAACTCGTTCCAATTACTTGCAAATCTGCAGGAAGAAGAAACTGATGAAATCCAAGAGAAGAAGGGAAGGGCAGACGCTGGATCCCTGCCCACAGGTAAGATTTTGGTAGTAGGAGACAGTCAAGTGAGGTACTTAGACAGGGCTTTCTGCGATAAAGATAGGAAAGATAGGACGCAGGTGTGTTTCCCCGGCGCGGGCATAGGAGATGTTAGAGATAGGATTGAAGAGTGTCTAGTAGGGGAAGGTAAGGACCCAGTAGTTTGCTTAAGTGCCGGAGGAAATTATATAGGTAAGTTAGGGAGTGAGGAATTGTCTGCGCGGTACCGGGATGCGCTAGACAAGATTAGAAATAGGGGAGGTGTTCCTGTTGTATGTGGAATCCTTCCGAGGCGTAGAGTTGGAGGCATGTGGCATTCCAGGGCTATTGCAATGAATTGCAGGCTGGCAAAACATTGTAAGGCCAATGGATGGGCATTTGTCGACAACTGGGACCGCTTTTATGGTAAGAATCACCTATACAAAAGGGACGGGGTGCACTTGTCTCCCAGAGGATTTCGGCTCCTTGCTGAATCCCTTGAGCGAGAAGTAGGCATCCTACAGGGTTTTTTCGGGTAGATTACGTGGGAGTAGGGGGGGGGGAGTATCGGAATATAGTTTAGGCAATAGAAGCAACTTAGAGAGGGACTGTGAAAAGTATCACCAAAGCAGGTGGAGGGAAGATAAACTTAAAGTTTACTATACAAATAGCAGGAGCATAATTAACAAAATTGATTTGCTGCGAGGTAAAGCATGCGTAGAAAATTTCGATATTATAGCTATTACTGAATCCTGGATCAACATGGCTGATAAACATTTCCTTCCGGAAATCGAAATAGAAGGATATAAGTTTTTTCATAAGGATAGGGTTGGCAGGAATGGGGGAGGTGTAGCACTTTTCGTTAAAAATACATTGAACTGTATTATCAACAATTCGATTAAGGAAGAGGACTGTACGGAATCTATTTGGGTAGAGATTATAGGCAAGAATAAGAAAGTTATTATTGGCGTCTTGTATAGACCTCCTAACCTTTGCATTGAGCAGGCTGATCCCCTGATTCATGAAATTCACAGAGCGTCCCAGTACAAAAACGTTGTGATCATGGGAGATTTTAATTATAGAAACATTGACTGGGAAACTTTAACAGGAGATCATGAAGCAAAGAAATTCCTAGATGTGGTACAGGATGATTTCCTAAAACAAGTGATTACCGATCCAACGAGGGGACAAAATAACCTGGACTTAATTTTAACAAATAATGAGCACCAAATTAGCAGCGTGATAGTGAGAGATAGTCTAGGCTCTAGCGATCATCAAGAAATAAGATTTAATGTTATTTGGGAGAAATTAAAAAGTACGAATAACGTTCAAGTACCAGACTTCAGGAAAGCAAACTTTGACAATATAAAAACCTATTTGAAATTGAATACGAAATGTCATGCGGACGTTTTAGACATTGTCGTTTCTCGTAGCGGGGCTGAGAGTCAGGTCGGTACCAAGAGCCGGGTCACGGAAGTTAATATGCATACCTTAGGTCAGGTAATTTGGGGGCGAGGGCCCAACAGTCAGGTCAGCAATTTAGAAGAAATGTATAGCAATCTAACTGATCTAATTATTAATGCACAAAACACATTTATCCCCCTAAAGTCAATACGGAAAAATAGTAATACTCCCAAATGGATGACGGACAGATTGAAACATGAGATCGGAATGAAAAGAGGACTTTACGTAAAAATAAAAAACGGGGAATCACACCTTAGATCAAGATATAACGAAATGGTAAAGCTGGTTAAAAGGAATACACGTACTGCGAAACGTAATTATGAAATCAAGGTTGCTAGTCAAGCAAAATCACCTCTATAGAACAAAAAATAAAGAAAGAATAGGACAAATTAAAAACGATGAAAATGTCATGATAGAATCGGAGGAAAAAATGAGTGAGGAGTTTAACAATTATTTTCTATCGGTGTTTACTAATGAGAGGTTAGATAAAGTACCTGACTGCGATCCGATTTACAGAGGGGATGAAGAAAGTAGTCTATCTAATATCAGCATTAGTAAAGAAGAAGTAGTCAAGCAGATTGAAAGACTTAAAGCTACAAAATCTCCGGGTCCAGACGAAATTTTTCCAAGAATGCTTAAGGAGTGTAAATTTGAAATCTGCGACCAGTTAACTGAAATATTCAATAAATCGGTAGACACTGGTTTTGTGCCAACTGCTTGGAGGCAGGCAAACGTTGTTCCTGTTTTTAAGAAGGGAGATAGATCGTCCATATGCAACTACAGGCCAATCAGTTTGACATCGGTTATAGGAAAAATGGAATAAAAATGGAATAAAAATGGAATAAAATCTAGGTGAGGCAATGTTACTAGCGGGGTCCACCAGGGCTCGGTTTTGGGTCCCTTGTTGTTCATTATGTACATAAATGACTTAGACGATGGGATAAATAGTGATGTTAGTAAGTTTGCGGACGACACTAAAATAGGACGCATAATTGGGTCAGGAGACGACGCAGAGATTCTGCAGGATGATCTTAACAAATTGTTAACATGGTCGGAGAAATGGCAAATGAACTTCAATATCTCTAAGTGTAGCGTGTTAAACGTAGGGCTACACAACCCCGAAAATAGATACAGCTTAGATAACACGTTTTTAGAAAAATCTGAGTGCGAGAGGGACTTGGGAGTTCTGGTGAGTCCGGACCTTAAAACCAGGAAGCAGTGCATTAGCGCCAGAAATAAAGCTAACAGGGCATTAGGTTTCATTGCTAGGACGGTAACGAATAGAAGTGCAGAGGTAATTATTAAACTATCTAGCGATATTTAGAACCATCTTTGACTCTGCGGTACATTTTTGGTCTCCGTCTTACAGAATGGACATAAATTCACTAGAAACAGTACAGAGAAGAATTACGAAAATGATACATGGACTCGGAAATTTGCCTTACGAAGAGAGGCTTAGGCACCTAAACTTACACTCTCTGGAAAGACGCAGAGTGCGGGGTGATCTAATAGAAGTGTTCAAATGGATCAAAGGCTATAACAAGGGAGATGCAAACAAGGTCATCATAATAAAACAAAAGGGCAGGACTCGCAGTAATGGGTATAAACTGGACAAATCTAGATTTAAGAAGGAAATAGGCAAATTTTTATTTACTAATAGGGTGGTCGATGAATGGAATAAATTTAGTAACCATGTAGTAAGCGCTGAAACTATCAGTTGTTTTAAAAAACGACTAGACAACTTTATGGATGGGGACGACAGGTGTTGATGGATATGGAGCTGCCTAGTGTAGGCCTTATGGTCTCTTGCAGTCTCCTTTATTCTTATGTTCTTATGTTATGTTCTTATAATTGTGGTATATGTATGTATGTATGTATGTATGTAATATGGGGATGGAAAGAATAGGCATAAGGCTACAAAAGTGCCTATCCTTGCATTTCCCCAGCCTCCCCCAATGTCCCCAGTACGAACTATGCCTTGTATATCTACCCCTCATCATTATAATCTTCGGTCAGGGGGTCCCCTATCTACTTAAAATTTATTTGTGTATTGCTTATGATGTATTCATGATGTATTCGTTGTGATGTTTACCATTTTTGTGTCCCTTTCTTAGGTATAATGTGTAACTATTGTTTAGCTCTGAAGTGTAATGTCTTGAATTGTATTTTGTAATGTTTGGCTATTAAGTATCATGTCCCGGACGTCCGGCAATTGCTGTGTTTTGGGGGGTTGTCACTGGCGCCAGTTCTTTTGTGTATTCTTGTATTTATATAGTTACTGTATATATTTCTTGTACTTGTACCCATTTCCTTTTGTGTATCTCTTGTGTTTGTATTGTATTTATGTTGTGTTAATATATAGGGTGTGCTGTTGACACATTTCGTCCCACACTTTTCTTGTGCCGCTTTTGTGTTTTAGGTGTTTGGGTTCCGCTTTTTTTTTTTTTTTTTTTTTTTTTAATGTTGTGTTCTTCAGTCTCGGTCATCCAATTTTTCTTATTGTTTGCTCGGTGGGGTTCCCGAGTGGTGAAAAGTGTGAAAAGTCTAGGGTAAACTTACTACGGTAAATATAACAAAAGAAAATATTAAAAGGTGTATAGATAAACTCAAAGTTAATAAAACACCAGGGCCTGACGGTTGGCATCCAAGAATCTTAAAGGAAATGAAAAATGAGATTGTTGCTCCATTAGAAGTTATTTTCAAGAAATCCATCATATCCGGAGATGTCCCAAGAGAATGGAAGCTAGCTAACTTCCATATTCAAAAAAGGTGACAAAAAGAAACCAAATAACTATAGGCCTATAAGTTTGACTTGAATCGTAGGAAAAATAATGGAAACTATCATCAGAGATGCTATCGAACATCATTTAGAAAGTAACCGTTTGATGAATGACAGCCAGCATTGTTTCAGACGGAAACGTTCTTGCGTGACTAACTTACTCGAATTCTACAACACAGTTATCTCGAATTATGACAAAAGAAACAATATAGATTTAATACATTTAGACTTTGCAAAAGCTTTTGATACCGTCCCACACGAAAGACTACTTACTAAATTATCTTTACACGGAATAAGTGGTAGCCTAATAAGTTGGACTAGTAATTGGTTGAATGGTCGAAAACAGAGAGTTGTTTTAAATGGAAAAACTTCTAGATGGAAAAATGCTACAAGTGGAGTTCCTCAGGGTTCCGTTCTTGGGCCACTTCTATTCATAATATATATAAATGATATAGACCATGGACTAAAATCTACTGTTTCCAAATTTGCTGATGATATAAAACTGTGCGGATTGGCAAATGATCACTTAAACCAATTAGATATTCAAGAAGATTTAGATGAATTACAGCAATGGTCTGAACAGTGGCTAATGAAATTTAACACAAGTAAATGCAAGGTAATGCACATAGGTAAAAATAACAGTAAGTACGATTACAAGTTATTTGGAAATTCGTTAACAAAAGTGGATAGTGAAAAAGATCTCGGCGTAATTATCAGTAACGACCTCAAATCATCCAAGCCATGTATTTCAGCCTCTGAGAAAGCAAATAAGATTCTAGGACTGATTGCGCGATCTTTTGATTTCAAAAGTCCATCACTCATTAACAAGCTATATAAATCGTTAGTTCGTCCACATTTGGAATATGCTGTTTCCGTACAACGGCGAGCCACAAAACTGATTCCAAATATCAAAAATAAATCATACGAAAATCGACTAAAACACATGAATCTGTTTTCCCTAAAAAAGCGTAGACTCAGAGGTGACTTGATACAGGTCTTTAAAATTCCAAAGGGAATTGACAATATCAAAAGTGACAAAATTTTCACATTGAATGAGAACCAGACAAGAAACAATGGTCTCAAACTGTCCGAAAATAAATTCAATTTGGAAGTAGGTAGAAACAACTTTGCCAACCGTGTAGTTGATGAATGGAATAAACTTACTGCACAAGTAGTGCAATGTAGTTCAGTTCGAAGGTTGAAGACTCATTTAGATAAACACCTAAGCAAGATGCTGTAATGATTATGATTTGTTTTATATTGTTTTTGTTTTTTTATCATTTGTCTGTTTGATTTTCATTTATCATTAGTTATATGTCAATTTATTATTATTTACTATTTACCTGTTTGTTTATTATTTAATCATACATATGCATTTATTTATTTATTATATTTGTTATTTATATTATTATAGTTTCTATCTATTATTCTATTTTTTTTTTTTTTTTCGCATCCGACCTAGATATGGACCAAAAGGTCTCCTGTCTGCAAGGGTTAAGGTCCGGCAATCGATGTCCAGGATTAGGCGCATCGCCAAAGAAACTTTGGAAGGGACGTCGCAAATGATATGCCAAGAACTCTCCAGCCGCCATCTTCCAGAAGAGGTTCGTGGATATCTTCCGGAGGAGCCGAGCATCAAAAGGCTGATTCAGAGGCAGCGTTGTAAAAGCCAGCGGGGCTTACCTCGTAGTGCTACAGACCTTACCCTACCTGATCCTTACATCAAGACAAAACAAAGGGAGGGGGGACCCTTGGATTGTGGCTGATATCAGTTTTGGCAACAATTATCGGATCATAGTGTTTTGTTCAAACAAGAGCAACCTAAGAAATTTATCAAACTCTTCGGTATGGTACGGTGATGGCACTTTTGACGTCTCCCCGGGATTGTTTGATCAACTCTACTACACCCTGCATGCACCATTGATGGGGCAGCAAATGCTGCCTCTCCTTTTCGTGTTGACAACCAAGAACACCAAAGACGCTCATTGTTGTATCTTCTCAGCCAGCCATGCAAGAAGCTGCATCACAATGCGGTCTGGATCTCAGAGTCAATGTTTGCAGAAGTGACTTTGAACGTGCTGCGATGGAAGCTGCAAAGGATATCATCCTGTCTGTGCAGAAGGTCGAGGCCTGTTTCTTCTCTCACTTTGCCCAAGCGCACCGGAGAAAGGTAGTGAGGATGTGGGTTTGCGTGAAATGTACGTGACCGACGGCGGTTTTACACTGCTTTGGCTTTTGTCTCCTCTTCATCCGACATCTCAAGAGCCTTCCATGATGGGTCGAGTAATCTGGGAAATTTATTACCGAGTCTTTGTTGCTGAGTAAGATTTTCTTTAAAACAATATCCAACTTTAAACAACCTCTTTTAGTCATGATTAGTCAAGTGCCACAAATATAAAAGGCACACATGACCGAATAATCAGTGAAATGCATATTTCGACATTATGTCGCATTGGACCATATGTCGTGTCGACATTTTGACCATTCGACATTCTCTCTTTCGACGTTCTGTTGTAGACACGGTTGGTTGCAGCCCCTCGGGCGGGTCGTCAGTGTTCATGCAGCCCCAAACTATCCTAAGTGTTTGTTACCCGTTAACAATACGATGCTCCTGAACTTAGTAAGCACTTGAAAACGTCAGTTAGTTAGAGTGGCTTCTTAAGTTTGTAATTAAGTTAATTAGCCTCCTTCAGGAAATTTTACATAAGTGAATGAATTAATCTTTTGGAACCGGGTGATTCTCTCAACAAAATCTATACTTCTTTGATGTACAGTATTTTGAAGGTTTTTTCTAATTCTGAGCCTTTCTTGTTAGGTAGAAACAAAATATTTTAGATTAGAATATATCAGAGGCACCATCAGGGTATACTTGGCAGCTGGATGTGTCCATGGATGTTTAGTATATATGTGTATATATATATATATATATATATATATATATATATAAATATATATATATATAAATATATATAAACACATATATATATATATATATATATATATATATATATATGTGTGTGTGTGTGTGTGTGTGTGTGTGTGTGTGTGTGTGTGTGTGTGTGTGTGTGTGTGTGTGTGTGTGTGTGTGTGTAGTTTGTATCAAGACATGTAATATCTATAAGCTTACCTGTGAGCCCTGTATGTCTCAAAGATAATGAAACGACCACAGAGCAAAGCCTCGTTAAGCTGACTAGACTGACAAAACCGCAGGAGATTTCTGTCTGTCTGTTGACATTCCAAGACAAAGGCACAGCCGCCAGGGAGGGGAGGGGAGGGGAGGGGAGGGGGCACTGCCGAAGAATAGGATATAGAAAGAGATAGGAACGGGAAAGAACGTAGTGGTACATCGTCTGAAGCCAAAAGTCAGGTGAACCTCTATCTACGTCTTTATATAGAAACACTTGGAATGAACGCGACTCACAGTCATGGCCGTCTCCTCCTCCTCCTCCTCCACCTCCTGTGGAAGCCCCTGAGGAGTCCAGCAGCCCCTGCTCGCTCGCTCGTGGACTCCTCCTCCTCCTCCAACTACTCCACCTCTCTCCGGCTCCCCTAAAGTTGATGATGACCTCCGACCCTGTCATCGTTAATGACCCTTCCCCCTCTGTTGCCCTCGTCACCGTCCAACAGTGAAACTTTCATTACGTTGTCCTTTAATTATTCTCTATCTCCCTCCCCCCTCTCTCTCTCGTTCTCTCTCAAACACACACACACACACACACACACACACACACACACACACACACACACACACACACACACACACACACGGGTCCATGACTTTTCGTCGCCGTCTTTTCGTCGCCGGACTTTTCGTCGCCGGACATTTCGTCGCCGGACGTTTCGTCGCCGCGACATTTCGTCCCCGCGACTTTTCGTCGCCGGTCTTTTCGTCGCCGGACTTTTCGTCGCCCCAAGCATGAATTGTATGCAAAGATTGACAATATTTGAAATATAAAATAATTGAAATATAAAATTGGAAATATATGATTTAATGCCAAATTCAATATACTTCTTCTGATTGATCTTGATGTGATTATTGGTAGTAGCGTCTGTCCAGTCACTTTTTTTCTAGTAATAATCACATAATCCTATTATTTATTATTATTACATTGGTCACCTAATATTATTGATAGTGAAAATTCTTACGGAATTATAAGACTATCAATGATTAACTAGTTGTTAAATTTGTAATTTGTAATTCGTCGCCGGACTTTTCGTCGCCCCAAGCATAAATTGTATGCAAAGATTGACAATATTTGAGACGAGAGGATTATGAACATTGTAGAGGACTATGAAAACCGTGACATACTGGATTATCTGAGAGGTATCTCACACAACATCGTGCCTTACTAAAGAACTTTACATTTCAATACATATGGACTATTTACTAATAACTTACTAATTTTATAATAAATGATTTTACCCTTACACTTTAATGAATAGCTTCATAATTATGATTTCGTGTCAAATTATTACTGTATGATATGCCAATAATAAATCATCATATATACTGACGTGTCAAATATATATTTAGATAATGATGTATTAAATTATTTATTGTAATTTAAATAAAATTGTATTTCATCTACGTAAGTTAGGGCTCAGGTATTTGCAAGTCGGACTGGTTAAGGCAAGAATGAATGGTTTATACGGCACTGAGATGTATAGCTATTTGCCACACTCATATTATTGCATTGGGAGTAGGAATATAAGTACAAGTATGACATTAAATCATATATTTCCAATTGTCAATCTTTGCATACAATTTATGCTTGGGGCGACGAAAAGTCCGGCGACGAAAAGACCGGCGACGAAAAGTCGCGGGGACGAAATGTCGCGGCGACGAAAAGTCGGCGACAAAAAGTCCGGCGACGAAAAGTCGTGCACCCCACACACACACACACACATACACACAATCTCTCTCTCTCTCTCTCTCTCTCTCTCTCTCTCTCTCACACACACACACACACACACACACACACACACACACACACACACACACACACTTTCAACGAACGGACGGCTTGAAGAACGTTCTGAAGAAAAGTGCAGATTGTGGATCCCAACGCAAAGAGAAGTGCCTTTTTGTATTTGCAGGGTGGGGGGAAATTGCTCGTGGGGTAGTGGGAAAGTAAGGAAAGAGGAGAGGGGGAGGGATTGCTGGGGAAATGAAAGGTAATGAGGAGGTGGAGGAATTGGCCCTGACGGGCCGCCGAAAGGTGGACAAACGACCGCAAGACGAGCTGGATGATGACGACATGTCTAATAGGAATGTGAAGATTAGAGGTATAGATAGGAGCAATACAGTAGAAAGTGATGAGAATATTTTCAAGGGATTTAAAGAGGGTGGGGGGGACACAAACCCCCCCCCCCCCCCCGACTGACAAGACTAGAAGAGAAGGTCGATAAGATGAACGAGGACTTGGAGCGTAGGTTCGGTAATGTTGACAGTATAATACGAAGAATTGAAAAATTGGAAGAACTAGAGAGGGCGAACAAAAACTTAACTAAGGAAATTGAAGAATTAAAACAACAGTTATAAGAAGTAATAGATTATAATAAAGTCTTAAAGTATAATAATATGGAGAACAAGGAGGGTTGGAAAAAAATTCAAGAAAATAGCAAGGTTGCATTCACTGACATAATCAGACAGCAAATGAATGAACAAACTGAAAACTCAGTTATTAAAGTGATGAGACAGAAGGAGAATATAGTAAGAGACTTAGCAGACAAAAAGAAATGTATAATTATATTAGGAATGGAAGAGAAACATAACCCAGATAGAACCACAAGAATCAAAGAGGAAAATGAAAAAGTAAGCCAATTACTAGAATCAGTTCAGGAAGATGAACCAGAAATTATGAAACAAATCGAAGAGAAATTTAGACTCGGAAAGTATAGCACAGACAAGACCAGACCAATTAAGATTAAATTCAAGTCACAAACAACGGCAGAGAATATCTTATCCAAAACAGGGAAACTAGCAACAAGTGAACAATACAAAAAGATATGGATAAAAAGAGAAATGAATAAAGAGGAAAGAGAGGAAGAAAAGCAGAAAAGATTGGAAGCTAAGGCAAAAAACGAGAACAGAACGGAGTCAGAGAAAGAGAGATTCTATTGGAGAGTAGTGAACATGAAACTAAGGAAGTTCGACATACAAAAGAAAAACATAAGGGAAACAGAGAACACAATGGAAGTGGCAGAAAACTAAGAGTGTCTTACACAAATATAGATGGATTAATAACAGGATTGAATGAGCTGAATGATTATTTGAAAGAAAAAGAACCGGACATAATGGGAATTGTAGAAACAAAATTAAAAGGCCCACTACCACCCAACAGTGTAGGACATGATGCATACAATTATTGGATTAGAAACAGAGAGAAAAAGCAAGGGGGTGGAGTTATGTTCCTGACTAAGAAGGATATAAACGTGAAAGGTGTCATATATGGAAAGAATACAGTAGAGATGATTATGATAGAAGTGGAAGACAGAGATAAGAAGAGCAGAAAATTTGTGATAAATTATGTGCCTCCGAAAACAGCCTCATGGGAGGAGAGTGAACATAAAAGTATGTTAGAGGACACAAAGATAACATTAAATAAAATAATGGAAGATGGAGGAAGAATAGTTATGATGGGCGACTTTAATTGCAAAGAAATCTGCTGGGAAGAAATGACAGTAAAGGGTGGAGATGACTCATAGGGAAACGCTCTACTTGAGATGATTATTGACCACACAATGACACAATGGATACAGGAGAACACTAGGTATAGAAATGAAGAAGAACCATCGAGACTAGACTTATTAATTACATCTGAACCTAGAATAGTGGACAAGATTGAATATAAAACACCAATAGGTAAAAGTGACCACATATTGATTGAACTGGAACTTAATGAAGAAAAATATATCAAAAGAAATGAACAATATAGAAAAGGAAGAATGATGTATGAAAAAACAAACTTTGATAAAATAAGAGAATTCTTTCAACAAGAAAACTGGGAAGAAATATACAAAGAAGAAACATCAGTGGAAAAGAAATGGAATATTTTGACAAAAATTTACAAAAAAGGAGTGGAAAAGTATGTCCCAAGACAAAAACAAGAAAAAGAATATGTAAAATGCTGGTACAACAAAAGTTGTAGGGAGTTAAAAGACAAAAGAGACAAAGCCTGGACCAGATGGAAAAAAGACAGAAAACCTGAAAAATGGAAAATATATACCAGTTATAGAAATGAATATGTACAAACATGCAGAGAGGAAAAGAGAAAATATGAAAAAGACGTCATAGAAAAATGTAAAGATCAACCAAAACTATTCTACAGATTAACAAAAGAACATACAGAAAGAATGCAGGAATGAACTGGCAGACAAAATACATAGTATAATAAGCAGTTCCTTGAAAGAAGGAAAAGTTCCAGAAGATTGGAAAAAAGCAAATATAGTACCTATATATAAAGGAGGAAATAAAGAAGAACCTACCAACTATAGACCAGTCTCTCTAACAAGTACAATAGCAAAAATTTGTGAAAGAATGATCAAAAATAGATGGGTAAAATACTTGGAAAAAAACAACGTACTAAATCCAAGGCAATTTGGATTCAGACAAGGACGATCATGCGTCACCAATTTAATTTGTTTCTATTCAAGGCTAATAGATATAATACAAGAAAGAGATGGATGGGCTGATTGTGCATTTCTAGACCTAAAAAAAGCTTTTGACAAAGTACCACATAAGAAGTTGCTTAAGAAACTAGAATCTGAAGGAGGAATACAAGGTAAATTACTAAATTGGATGGAAGACTTTTTGCAAGAAACCAGCACTCAAAATGGAATGAAGTAATAAGCGGTGTCCCGCAGGGAACAGTCCTGGCTCCCAATAATGTTTTCTATTCATACTAATGATATTGAAGAAGGTATTGATATCTATATGAGCTTCTTTGCAGACGATGCAAAACTACTGAAAAGAGTGAAAACTGAAGAAGATTGTGAATCACTACAGAGAGATCTAAATAAAGTACAGGAATGGAGTAAGAAGTGGGAGATGGAATTCAATACAAAAAAAGTGTAGTATAATGGAATTTGGAAAAAGCAAAAACAGAATAACAGGATCATATAATTTGGGAGAAGAGGGAATAAAAAAAGTAGAAAATGAAATACAACTAGGTAAATACACACACACTCATGGCGCTGTGGTTAGAGCTCTGGCCTGCCACTACGGAGGTCCGGGTTCGATCCTCGCCCGGGGCTGAAATAATATCAGTATCGCAGCGCTGAGGGGTGTTACTCCAACTCTCGTGGGCGGGGAGTTGGGTGTGTGTGTGTGTGCAAGGTCATAGCATTACCCATAGATCGGACCTACGAGCTCTGAGCTCTCTTCCAGGAGGGAAATAGCTGTCGATCACGAGTCCAACACGTGATCCAAAGACCAAGTGAATACACACACACACACACGCGCGCGCGCGCGCGCACATTGTTCGTCAACGCAGGACCGACCTTCTAACGCCTCCCCTCCCCCTCAACTCCTCAATATCTTATTAACGACGCAGGCGACTCGCCAGGTCTACTCGTTACATGTTCCGGGCCCAGCAAAGGATGGAAGGAGGGAGGGAGGGCGCAGGGATCTTGGGATTTTGGGAAGAGAGGTGGACACCCCTCTGTGGAAGGTTCCTGCGGTAAGGAAGGAAGAAAGGAAGGAAAGGAGGAATGAAGGCGTTTGTTGGTTCGTTAGGTTGGATTATCGAGTGAGGCTGCTGTTGTAATTCGAGACCAGTTGTGTAACCACAGAAAACCAGGTCACGGGCGGACCTGTCGTCTGCATTGTTCCAGTCAGGAGAGAGGGGAGAATAGAAAGAAGAAAAAAAGAAGTATGTGAAAGAAGGCAGGGTGAGATGAAACATTAGAGAGGTGAAAAAGAATGGAGGAAGGAAAGTCTAGTTTCTGCAACTGGGATTTATTGATAATGGGTGATTTCAATTTTACTGACATTGATTGGATGACCCTTGAATATGGCCATATAGGTAGTCGCTTGATTGATTTTCTTGGTGACAATTACTTAATTCAGCATGTAAAAGCGCCCACAAGATATGGAAACTTACTCGATCTTTTGATCACTAACCGCGAAAGCATGGTAACAGATGTAGAAGTCGGTGAATCTGTTGGAAATAGCGATCCCAACTTAGTTCGATTCAAACTCCTAAAGAATTTTAGAATAGATACTTGTGTTTCTAAAATACCCGATTTCAGTAAAGCTCAGTTCATAGGACTACGTCAGGAGCTTCAACTTACAGATTGGGAGGCAAAATTAAACGAAAGACCTGTAGATCAGATGTGGGAAATATTTCAAAATACGCTCACTAAGATGATTCAAACTTACATTCCTTTTAAGGACAGCCGTCCCCCAAATCAGGCTCGCCCAAAGTGGCTCGACAAAGAAACTGAAAAAAGTATTGCTAAAAAGAGACAGGCTTATAAGAAATATAAGTGCTCGGGTGCATCTAATGACTATGAAAGTTATGTATCAATACAGAGAGATTTAAAAAAGACAATAAGAAAAAGAAAACAACAATACGAAATGAACATCGTTGATAAATCCAAAGAGAATCCTAAAGAATTCTATAGTTACATTAGAGATAAAAAGGTTGTTAGGAATCACATTGGTCCACTATCATCTGCTGACGGCCAACTTGAATATTCAAATGAAGGAATGTGTGATATCTTAAACAATTATTTTAGCTCGGTATTCGTAAACGAAACACCTCAAAGTGAATTCCAAACTGAAACCTGTGAAAAGGCTAGGGTAAACTTACTCACTACGGTAAATATAACAAAAGAAAAAATTAAAAAGTGTATAGACAAACTCAAAGTTAATAAAACACCAGGGCCTGACGGTTGGCATCCAAGAATCTTAAAGGAAATGAAAAATGAGATTGTTGTTCCATTAGAAGTTATTTTCAAGAAATCCATCATATCCGGAGATGTCCCAAGAGAATGGAAGCTAGCTAACGTTACTCCCATATTCAAAAAAGGTGACAAAAAACAAAACAAATAACTATAGGCCTATAAGTTTGACTTGAATCGTAGGAAAAATAATGGAAACTATCATCAGAGATGCTATCGAACATCATTTAGAAAGTAACCGTTTGATAAATGATAGCCAGCATGGTTTCATACGGAAACGTTCTTGCGTGACTAACTTACTCGAATTCTACAACACAGTTATCTCGAATTATGACAAAAGAAACAATATAGATTTAATATATCTAGACATTGCAAAAGCTTTTGATACCGTCCCACACGAAAGACTACTTACTAAATTAGCTTTGCATGGAATAAGTGGTAGCCTATTAAGTTGGACTAGTAATTGGTTGAATGGTCGAAAACAGAGAGTTGTTTTAAATGGAAAAACTTCTGGATGGAAAAGTGTTGCAAGTGGAGTTCCTCAGGGTTCCGTTCTTGGGCCACTTCTATTCATAGTATATATAAATGATATAGACCATGGACTAAAACCTACTGTTTCCAAATTTGCTGATGATACAAAACTGTGCGGAGTGGCAAATGATCACTTAAACCAATTAGATATTCAAGAAGATTTAGATAAATTACAGCAATGGTCTGAAAAGTGGCTAACGAAATTTAACACAAGTAAATGCAAGGTAATGCACATAGGTAAAAATAACAGTAAGTACGATTACAAGTTATTTGGAAATTCGTTAACAAAAGTGGATAGTGAAAAAGATCTCTGCGTAATTATCAGTAACGACCTCAAATCATCCAAGCAGTGTATTTCAGCCTCTGAGAAAGCAAATAAGATTCTGGGACTGATTGCGCGATCTTTTGATTTTAAAAGTCCATCACTCATTAACAAGCTATATAAATCGTTAGTTCGTCCACATTTGGAATATGCTGTTTCCGTATGGTCACCGAATCTCATCAAAGACATTGACAGACTGGAAAAAGTACAACGGCGAGCCACAAAACTGATTCCAAATATCATAAATAAATCATACGAAAATCGACTAAAACACATGAATCTGTTTTCCCTAAAAAAAGCGTAGACTCATAGGTGACTTGATACAGGTCTTTAAGATTTTAAAGGGAATTGACAACATAAAAAATGACAAAATTTTCACATTGAATGAGAATCCGACAAGAAACAATGGTCTCAAACTGTCCGAAAATAGATTCAATTTGGAAGTAGGTAGAAACAAATTTGCCAACCGTGTAGTTAATGAATGGAATAAACTTCCTGCACAGGTAGTGCAATGTAGTTCAGTTCGAAGCTTTAAGAATCATTTAAATAAATACCTAAGTAAGATGCTGTAATGATAAAATTTATCTTATATTATTTGGTTTTGCTTTGTTATCATTTGTCTGTCTGATTTTCATTTATTATTAGTTATATGTCAATTTATTATTATTTACTATTTACTTGTTTGTTTATTATCTAACTATACCTATGCATTTATTTATATATTTTATTTGTTATTTACATTATTATAGTTTTTATTTATATTTAAATATGATTTTTTTTTCGCATCTGACCTAGACATGGATCAAAATGTCTCCTCTCGGCATGCTCCGCCTTTGTAATCCTTTGTAATGAGGGGAAGGAAGGAGGGAGGGAGGAGAGTTTACCAATAACACAAAATGTGTTCTATAGAGGATGAACCGGCGACAGAGTCGGTACGTTCGTTTGGTTTAATTGGTTTTTCCCTCACAAGAGAAGGAAGGTCTGAATTATCCAAAACCCCGGACTGTGTGTTACTGGAAGTGCTCTCGAAGAAGGAGAGGCTACGGTGTCGGAGTACCTGGCCGACTAAATGTTGGGAGTCTTATGTAGACTTTCCCATTCAGGAGAAAGTCTACGTGAGATTTCCAACAATCTCAAGCTAAATTCAGACATCTCTATGCTTCTTTTTAATCAGGAGGCAATATCAAAGAATGTTACGTCAAAGTAGAACAACGTCGGGAAGAAACCCGGAGGTAAGGTCTTAAAAGAAGTCCTCTTCTCCCGAAAAAAAAGTTGATCGACCACGAGATACCCACTGTTCACAGGTCATATAGAAATAATTGATTTAAGAAAAAGGCATTATTCTGCAATTGAATGAAGTCGCTAGATAGCAGCACCAAATAGGGTAGAAATCTATAAATTACCTTGCTGTTATTTTGAAGAGGTTAGTGTAGCGTGGGTTTCCTGTTTTGAGTCTATTTGAAAGACCTCGAAGTCCCCCACAGAAATAATCTCCTTCTCGTCCCCCCCCCCCAATGCTACCCTTCTGATTTTGCGAAAGGTACCGTTATAATTCGACTACACAAAGATACAGAAAAGATCAAAATCGAGAAAGGATTACGGCAAGGCGATACCATTTCACCCATATTATTTACAGCTTGTTTGGAAGAGATTTTCAGAAGGTTGAGTTGGGAAGAGAAAGGTTTGAAGATTAATGGCGAATACTTGAACCACCTAAGATTAGCAGATGACATTATTCTTATTTCAGAAAAAGCGGAAGACTTGCAAGGGATGCTGAGTGATCTGAACAAGGAAAGTCTCAATGTGGGCTAAAGAATGAACAAGAGTAAAACCAAAGTAATGTTTAACACGAAAGTTCAAAGTAAAGAGATTGTAAAGAAGTTGAAGAGTATAATTATTTAGGCCAGATGGTGAAAGTGACGATTTTTTTTGTGTTATCCCAATCAATGCAATGATTAAAATCTCTTAAATGCAAAAACAACCCACTTAAACTTGCCCTGTTCTGATGTTATATTTATGTTGGTTTATTCTCAATTTCAAATCCTTGCCTGTTTGTCCAATATAATTAAAGTTACAATTTTTGCAAGGGATACTATAAACACAGCCTTTATTACAAGCAGGTGCATTTTTAATCAACCTGTTTTTAACAGTTTTGTTATTTTTAAAGACAATTTGGACACAAAACCTATTAAAAATACGCGTTAAACTAACAAAATTTTGATGAAAAGGGAGGGTTAAAACATTCTTAAAACTGAATTGCTGATTATTAGAAAGACTATAAAAATATTTCTTTGCTGTGTTTTGAGCTACGTCAATTATATGTTTTGGATATTTCAATTGATTACCGATGTCATAAATGGTATAAATTTCTCGGTCTAAAAAATTCTGGGCAACAAACTCTAAAAGCTCTTAGAAACATTGAGGTGAATACTTGTATCTTAGTCTTAAGGGTGGTGATAAGAATAAAAATGAGCATAAGAAAGGGCATTGGTAATTGGTCTCCTGTAAACATCTAATTTAAACTTATCACCAAATCTATAAATCATAAAAGGACAGACTCTTGTTCTATTCAGTTTCTTTTGTAAATTTAATTGAAGGCACTAAACTGTTTAACTTTGATAAAAAAAAATTGTCTAAAGGTTGGTCAATAGGCCACATACACAATATATCACAAATTATTACAAAGGATTACAAAGGATTACAAAGGCAGAGCATGCCGACAGAAGACCTTTTGGTCCATATCTAGGTCGAATGCGAAAAAAATCATAATAATAAAATGATAAATAAAAACTATAATAATGTAAATAACACATAAAATACATAAATAAATGCACAGGTATGGTTAGACAATAAACAAACAGGTAAATAGTCAATAATACTAAATTGACATATAACTAATAATAAATGAAAATCAAACAGACAAATAATAGCAAAACAAAAACAAATAATATAAAATGAATTATAATCATTACAGCATCTTGCTTAGGTGTTTATCTAAATGATTCTTAAAGCTTCGAACTGAACTACATTGCACTGCCTCTGCAGGAATTTTATTCCATTCATTAACTACACGGTTGGCAAATTTGTTTCTACCTACTTCCAAATTGAATCTATTTTCGGACAGTTTGAGACCATTGTTTCTTCTCGGATTCTCATTCAATGTGAAAATTTTATCATTTTTGATGTTATCAATTCCCTTTAAAATCTTAAAGACCTGTATCAAGTCACCTCTGAGTCTACGCTTATTTAGGGAAAACTAATTCATGTTTTAGTCGATTTTCGTATGATTTATTTATGATATTTGGAATCAGTTTTGTGGCTCGCCGTTGTACTTTTTCTAATCTGTCGATGTCTTTAATGAGATTCGGTGACCATACAGAAACAACATATTCCAAATGTGGACGAACTAACGATTTATATATCTTGTTAATGAGTGATGGACTTTTAAAATCAAAAGATCGCGCAATCAGTCCTAGAATCTTATTTGCTTTCTCAGAGGCTGAAATACGCTGCTTGTTTGATTTGAGGTCGTTACTGATAATTACGCCAAGATCTTTTTCACTATCCACTTTTGTTAACGAATTTCCAAATAACTTGTAATCGTACTTATCTTGAATATCTAATTGGTTAAAGTGATCATTTACCATCGTCAACATATCTATACCAAATGAATTTGTTAGGAATAATTTTTAGGCAAAATATCTCTTTCAAAAAATTCCATATAAAAGTTGCTTAGAACAGGTGATGAAGGATTCCCCATTCCCATTCCAAACTTTTGTATATAAAATTTACTGTTCAATTCAAATTTTGAACCTAATACACATAACTTAATGAGACTGATTATTGTGTGGACCGGCAGGGGCATATCATATTTCTTTAATTCATCTTCTAAATATATTAATAAATCTAAAACGGGAACTCGAGTGAATAAACTAGCAACATCATAGCCATCTGGGGCCGTATACATAAAACTTTTTTGTTAGCCTTAACAATCTCTGCCAGCTAACAGAAAATCACAAAAAATTATGCACCAATGCTTAACTAACAAATGTTAGCTAGTAAACAGTTATTTGTCAAGTCCCGCTAAACAATGCTGAAGTTAGCGGCTTATGAACATGTAAATGGACGTATTATTAAAAATTTTACACATAAAACAGTGTTATTAATGCAGTTGTTCAGAATTTATTAATAGAGTATCATGATAGCACATAAATATCGTATGTGTGGTTTTTTTAGGAGTACTTATTAACCAACGACATATTTTTGGACGAAGGCGCATCGCACCGTATGTTTGTATACATTGGTACAGTAGAAATTTATGCTGAGGAAATAAAAATATATTATTTTATTTATTAAGATTATACAGTATATTGGAGTACTGTAGCTTGCCTGTACTGTATATGAAATATAAATTAATTATTTATTTATTAACAAGATTGGATCTCATGAAGATTGTCCACCCGAGTACCCAACTGAACATTTTCCACCCCAGCCGCGCTCTCATGAAGATTGTCCACCCCAACCGAGCTCGTATGCCCCACTGATCACGGCATCCAACACCAAAGTTTAGGTTAGGTTAGGGAACGGTCGGGTCAGCTGAAGATTGTCCACCCAGTCTCGCTCTCATGAAGATTGTCCACCCTAACGCGCTTGGGGTGGACAATCTTCATGATATCCATAATATTATATACTGTAGCATGTATGTAAAGGAAAAAAAAATACAAATTATCTTATTTTATAAACTGTATTTGTTTCAGTTAATTTTATCTTTTACTTTTGACTATAAGTGGAATGAAAACTTGGTAGTAGAGAGAGAGCACTGCAACAGCAATCACGCCTTCATGATACCTCACTCAGCCATTGGTCTACTGCAATATAAGATAATGTACAAAAATTTAGTACAGTTAAGAAAATAAGACTGGCACCAATCACAAATATTTATGCACAGTACTGCATCTCTGAGCAAGGGTAATTAAGTGCAGTACTATACTGTACTGTACTTAACCATTTATTAATTTAGTGAACATATATTGTAGTGTTATCGGAAAATTTCGAAACACTGGACTCAGAGTAACAGAATTTATTACCGACGTTTCGAACACTGTCCGGGGTTCGTCCTCAGGGTTATACATAGTAAGCAAAAGGATTCAGTTATGTAGTGTACCGATGTTCTCTGGGACAGGTCCCACCGGATTGAACAAAGCTGAACAAAATCAAAACCTATTCCGAATGACAAAAGGAAATTAATGTCAAATTTGTATAAAGCGTCACCCAAATGAAAAGAATTGACAAAAACCACATATCCCATGTCATAATAAACGGAACAATACAAATTCTAAACGACACCCAGAAATTAAAAACAGAGTAAGTACAAAGTGTCAACAAATGGAACCACCGAAAATAAGAAATAAAATTAAAAGGGCAAAAAGAAAAATATCAAATGTCACTACACGAGTCGTTGGTCATCACTCTAACTGTCCTGTATGTCCTTATCAGTACAAATCAAACAAAAAAATAAAACAAAGGCAAAAACAAAACCAACACTAAATGACAAAAAGAAATTTAATTACAAAGTGGAGGGGGAGCTCAGGAAGCTGCAGGAGTCGAGGCTAATTTCTGAAAGGGAATGGATGATAATGAAACCAGGAGACTCGGTTATACTCAAGATGTATGGTTTACCGAAGATTCATAAGGAAGGGGTGCCTTTAAGACCGATCATTGCCTTCAGAGGTTCCCCTACTTACAACTTGGCTAAGGCCCTAGCCAAGCGACTAAGGCCCTTAGTGGAGAAGTCAGAACGAATGCTCAAGAATTCCACAGATTTTGTGGATAGATTACGAGGAATAAGCTTGGAAGAGGGAGATATATTGGTTTCGTTTGATGTTAAATCTATGTTCACTTCGTTGCCACAGGATTTGTTAAAGCAGGCAGTGCTTTCCAAGGTTGAAGGGTCGGAGGAGTTTCGAGACAATGAAAAACTGTCAACAGAGGAGCTCGTGAGGTTAGTCAACTTATGCTTGGATTCGACCTTCTTCAGGTTTAGGGAGAAGGTTTACCACCAGAGGATTGGAACTCCTATGGGATCCCCGATTTCTGTGGTCTTGGCAGAGATGGCTATGCAGGAGTTTGAGGAAGAGATGTTGGCGGCGGCACCTGTGGCTTTGAAAACGTGGATGAGATATGTGGATGATGTATTCGTGATTATGAAGGAGGGTGAGGTTGATTGTTTTCTCAACTTCTTGAATGGGAGGAACGAAGCCATCCAGTTCGAAATGGAGAGGGAAATGAAAGGACAGTTGCCGTTCCTGGACGTCTTGGTAGCAAGATGTGGGCACAGTATGACTACGGGTGTATATAGAAAGGATACTCATACGGACAGGCTCTTGGATTATGAGAGTTCCCACCCGGTGGAGCATAAGAAGAGTGTGGTCAAGACGTTGTGGTCAAGAGCGGGGAATTTGTGCTCGACTGAGGAGAACTTGAAAAAAGAGAGGAAACACCTGGAGAAGGTCTTTGCGGACAACGGGTACCCCAAATCGGTCATTAGAAGATGGACCACAGCGCAGGGAAGTAGAAGAAAAACTACAGCGGACACGAGACAGGCGGCAACTAGAAGGATTACCTTACCATATGTGAAGGGGGCATCTGAGGTGGCTGCTAGACTATTGAGGAAGCGCGGTGTTGAGGTAGCTCACAAGCCCGCCAATACTTTACATGGTGCTCTTACTAAGGTAAAAGATACGGAGGAGGAAGAGAACAAGACGGGAGTTGTATATGATATTGGCTGCGGCAACTGTGGTACTCGCTACATAGGAGAGACGGGTAAGAAATTATCGACAAGAGTTAAAGAACATCAACGAGCTGTAAATCGTAAAGATGGTAGTTCAGCGATATTCAGGCATTGCCAGGAGGAGCAGCACGAGATGGATTGGGACAACGTTGGTGTGATCTACAGAAGCAACAAGAAAGGAGAGAGGTTATTTTTGGAAGCTTGGGCCAGTGACAGCAACAGCGTCAACAGATGCATCAATCTAAATCCAATTTACAAGGGAGCGAAAGACAGGCAGGACAGAAGGAGCAGTGAGCGGAGGCCAGTGTAGTGCTATAACGTCGGGACTGTGATGTTTGGCATTCGTGTGTCTTTTGCGCTTTTTATTTTTGGTAGTCCCATTGTGATGTTACTTTACTTAACTTTGTCATCATTTTCCTTTTCTTTTATCGTTCAGAATTGGTTTTGTTTTGCTTACTGTTTTGTTTTGCTGCTGTTGAACTAATTGTCATTTTGTCGGGTGTGTCTTCTCTTGCTTTTTGTCCCCCCTCCCCTTTTTCAGCGGACGCTTTTTAACACTTTGCAATTAATTTTTGTCATTCAGTTTTGGTGTTGTTTGATAGTTTTGATTTGTACTGATAAAGGGAGCTAAGCACAAGTAGGACAGAAAGAGCGGCGATAGGCGACCCGTGTGGTGCTTTTGGGTCCGGAATGTGATTTTTGATATTTTCATTATGTCAGTTTGCCATCTATTTGCTTTTTGTTATTTTTGTGGACACTTTGGGCTAACTTTGTAATTAAATTTCTTTTTGTCTTTTAGTGTTGGTTTTTGTTTTTGTTTTATTTTATAGTTTGATTTGTACTGATAAGGACATACAGGACAGTTAGAGCGGTGACAGACGACTCGTGTAGTGCTTTTATGTCTGGTCTGTGACATTTGATATTTTTCTTTTTGCCCTTTTAATCTTATTTCTTATTTTCGGTGGTTCCATTTGTTGACACTTTGTACTTACTCTGTTATTAATTTCTGGGTGTCGTTTAGAATTTGTATTGTTCCGTTTATTATGACATGGGATATATGGTTTTTGTCAATTCTTTTCATTTGGGTGACGCTTTATACAAATTTGAAATTAATTTCCTTTTGTCATTCGGAATAGGTTTTGATTTTGTTCAACTTTGTTCAATCCGGTGGGACCTGCCCCAGAGAACATCGGTACACTATATAACTGAATCCTTTTGCTTACTATGTATAACCCTGAGGACGAACCCTGGACAGGGTTCGAAACGTCGGTAATAAATTGTTACTCTGAGTCCAGTGTTTCGAATTTTTCCGATAACATGGCTCCTGGACTCCAACTCTTAACGAATATTGTAATGTATACAGTATACTGTATTGTACAGTATAAAGTACAGTACATTCAGAAAAATTGATAAGGATAAGTAGCACATACCTAAAATGAAGATTGGCAATCTAATCTCGAACTGAATGTCCGTTACAGCCAGCCGGTCTACCAGGATTAGGAGGTATCTCTGCTTCACCTGGCTCTTCTTCTTCATCTGCACCTACGTCCCCTTCAGCTGCATCGTCGAACAGTTCATCTTCCTCGTTCGGGACTGAAGTTGGTCCCTCACTAAATCAGCCACTGTTATTATACCAGCACGGTTCATCCTGAAGCGTTTGATGAGTTCGTCGTCATTGTACTCGTAAAATATGTCCCGTCGCTGTCGTCTCTATAGTTGTTGTTGTTGCTCCGCCATCTTCTCTACTAACAGGAATTTTCTAAGAGCTTAATAGTCCTCCACAGCACTTTTACCTTAACAGTACTTTTAAGGCACTAACAAGTTTTCTGTATCCACTGTTAGTGGTTAACAGCTAAATGTTCGCCTTAATTAACAGGAATTTGTTACCCTTAACAGCTATTTGTTAGTGCTAACAAGTTTTGTGTGTACGGGTCCTGGTTGGGAATTCCAAGTTTGCAAGAGCGGAGTCCCACCCACCGGAGTTCAGAAACCACCAACAATCATAATGATGTCATCAATTCACACTTACCTGTTCCAAACCCAGGTGGTGAGCGCGTTTCCGTGTCTCTCTGTTCATCTGTGTCTGCCTGTCTGTCTTTTTGTGTCATTCAAAGTGATATTTGGAACTATAATCGTGCTGTGATTTCGGACTACGTTCACAAATTGACAACAAGTCTTGTATAGGACAAGTTATAATATAAATGTACATATATTTTCGTATTAGAAATGTTACAGTATTTTCTTGAAGAGGCCTTTATTCATTCCAATTATTCGTAAAAGATACCCGACGACTGATTACAGACTACTCTCCATCTCTTTCTTATTCTCTTTCTTTCCCTCATTCTCTCTCTATCACACACACACACACACACACACACACACACACACACACACACACACACACACACACACACACACACACACACACACACACACACACACACACACACACACATATATATATATATATATATATATATATATATGTATATATGTTATCCTAGTATATAGGAAAGGAGCAACGCATGTATATATATATATATATATATATATATATATATATATATACATATATATATATATATACATGCGTTGCTCTTTTCCTATATACTAGGATTAAGTAATCACACACACACACACACACACACACACACACACACACACACACACACACACACACACACACACACACACACACTTAGCCAATATAGTGTCTGCAAAGTGTGCTTCCCGCGGAGAGAGGGCGAGATTGTACGTTCTAGTGTAGGTGCCTGGAGGGAGGGAGGGAGGGAGGAAGGACGCCCATCATCTGAGTGGGCGGCTGACGGGTGGTGCATCGAGGAAGGCGCTAAAAGGTGGTCCTCTGGCCGTCGGGAGCCGCTCAAGAGACATGGATGGGAAATCTTCCTCCCCCGCCGTCCAAAGAATTTCGCGCATGAAGAGCGGAATAACAAATGAAGAAGAAAAATAGAAAAGAAGAGAAATTAGAAGAAAAAAAATCGTTCGACTAAGAAAATAGCGGGGGACAAAGAACAACCTCAACCAAAAAAGAAGAAGAAGAAAAAAAAAATACTCGTGTTGGAAATGTCTCCACCACCAGGGATAAATATGCTCGAGGCTACTACGGGACAGGAGAGCCCGAGGAGCAAAGGTCCCCGGCAGAGTCAGCGGCGGCTCGGTGCAGATAGAAGCGAGCATGACGCCGGCGACCGAGAGAAATACACCGACCGACACGTCAAAGATCAGTGTCCGCTTGTCTACTGGACACTGGTTCCAAGTAGGAAATAGACCGCTTATTACCCCAAGTGAGCACCTAAGTGCCCTTCCTGACCTCGGGAGGGACAGGAGCAGTCAGTCTTGTTCCTGACGGGGGAACCGGCGATG
>NC_134788.1:19342913-19345413 GCF_046742065.1 Oratosquilla oratoria | reverse complement strand
GCTGGAGCCTCAACGACCCTTAACCTTTGACGGCCATTAACAATTTGGTTGTGTACAGTATCATGGTAATGATAAATAACTGTGAGGCAGTTGTTGGGGATTAAATCAAAAGAAGGAATGATGGAGTTATAATAGGGGATTTTTAAAACGTCTTTGAAAGAGGGTTGTGTGGTGGGAACTAAAGTTTTATGGTAGCTGGCTCTAGCCTTGCTGAGGGTTTCATTCAGGAACCAGGATGGGTATGCCAACTTCAAAATTTGCCTTTTGATGAGGTCATTCTCCTGGTCCAAGAATCCAGGACTACAAATCCTAAAGGCTCTCAGGTAATGGCCGGAGGCTACACTCTTCTTGACTTTGTCGGAGTGGTCACTGAAAAAGTGGAGGTAACTACCTGAATAGATAGGTTTCCTATAAACTGTAAATGATAAACCTTCATCAATCCTTCTAATTAAAATATCTAAGAGAGGTATCTATTGGCATTCTTTCCATTCGGTTTTCAATTTAATGTTGGGAGATAATTGATTCAACTTGTCCAGAAATACCTCGACCGCACCCCACTTATCATCCCACGCTGAGAAAATGTCATCAACATAACAGAACGGCTTGATGGCGGGTAACAGAGTGCACTTAAAGTGCTCCCTGTACAAATTGGCCAAAATAGGAGATAAACTCGAACCTATGCTGCAACCGAATTTCTGTCTAAACCTGGCATCCTGTATTTTGACTTTTTAAAATTTGGAATTGAAAGCTAAGAAGCTAAGAAGCTTTAAAAATAATCATATTATATATATATATGTATATATATATATATATATATATATATATATATATATATACTTATGTATATATATACATACATACATTTATATATATATACATATATATATATAAATAAATATATATATAAATAAATATATATATACATATATATATACATATATACATATATATATACATATATATACATTATTTGGATGATGGAGAACATATATACAGGGGAAGGCTCGGAACCCTATATATATGTTCTCCATCATCCAAATAATTTGTCTAAAATACTTATGTATATATATATATATATATATATATATATATATATATATATATGTGTGTGTGTGTGTGTGTGTGTGTGTGTGTATTCACTTGGTCTTTTGGATCACGTGTTGGACTCGTGATCGACAGCTATTTCCCTCCTGGAAGAGAGCTCAGAGCTCGTAGGTCCAATCTATGGGTAATGCTATGACCTTGCACACACACACACACACCCAACTCCCCGCCCACGAGAGTCAGAGTACGACCCGAGGTACAGCGATACCGAAATAATTTCGGCCCTGGGCAGGATTCGAACTGGGTACTAGGAGCACTTCTGCTTCCCATTTCAGCGCTCTACCAACTGTACCACCGAGTCGGTGTGTGTGTGTGTGTGTGTGTGTGTGTGTGTGTGTGTGTGTGTGTGTGTGTGTATGTGTGTGTGTGTGTGTGTGTGTGTGTGTGTGTGTGTGTGTGTGAATAATTCTCTAGTGGACAGCGACATCAATCACACAATCTCCATGACCGTCGCGCAGAGGATTCGAACCACAGACGATCTAAAACCGTAATAACTCGTAATCTATCTGATTACGAGTTCTTACGGTTTTAGATCGTCTGTGGTCGAGTGGTCAAAGGTGGGTGTTGTGGAGTCTCTCTTGGGTCCATAAGCAGTGGTTCGAATCCTCTGTGCGACGGTCATGGAGATTGTATGATTGATGTCGCTGTCTACTAGCGAATTATTCACATAGTTACGATGGCAAGAAGCGTGAGGGGGATCCGTTCTAGTCCTTACCATTCCCACTGGTGCGATTAGGCGTTTGGTTAAAAGGGGTTATATGGGGGAGCAGTTAGCGCCCTCCCCAATCTCGGTAATCAGATAGATTACGAGTTCATACGCTTTTAGATCGTCTGTGGTTGAGTGGTCAAAGGCGGGTGTTGTGGAGCCTCTCTTGGGTCCATAAGCAGTGGTTCGAATCCTCTGCGCGACAGTCATGGAGACTGTTTATACATATATATATATATACATACTATAATATATATATATATATATATATATATATATATATATATATACTGACATATATTTTATTGACATTGATTGGATGACCCTTGAACATGGCCATATAGGTAGTCGCTTGATTGATTTTCTTGGTGACAATTACTTAATTCAGCATGTAAAAGAGCCCACAAGATATGGAAACTTACTCGATCTATTGATAACATGATAACTGATGTAGAAGTCGGTGAATCTGTTGCAAATAGCGATCACAACTTAGTTACATTCAAACTCCTAAGCAATTTTAGAATAGATACTTGTGTTTCTAAAATACCCGATTTCAGTAAAGCTCAGTTCATAGGACTACGTCAGGAGCTTCAGCTTACAGATTGGGAGGCAAAATTAAACGAAAGACCTGTAGATCAGATGTGGGAAATATTTCAAAATACGCTCACTAAGATGATTTAAACTTACATT
>NC_134788.1:19330413-19337913 GCF_046742065.1 Oratosquilla oratoria | reverse complement strand
CTTGCGGAATAGTACTCCCGACTCTAAAGAGTATTCCTCTGACAACTCACTCTCACTCACCACTCCTTCCTTCCGGTCTCTCAAATCGGAGCCAACTCTCTGTAAGCCACAGGGGCTCATTGCCTCCACCTCCTTCTCTCCCATTCCCTGTAAGACAATGGGACCCCTTGTTTCTCCCTCCTCTCCAATTCTTTGTGAGTCATTAGGACTCTTTTCTCCTTTCTTCTCACCCATTCTGTGTGAGTCATTTAGACTCCTCCCATCTCCTTTCTTCTCTCCCTTTCTGTGCGAGTCGTTTAGACTCCATTTCTCTCCTTTCTTATATCCCTTTCTGTGTGTGCCACGTAGACTCCATTTCTCTCCTTTCTTCTCTCCCTTTCTGTGTGAGTCACTTAGACTCCATGTCTCTCCTGTCTTCTCTCCCTTTTTGTAAGAGTCGCTTAGACTCCTTTTCTCTCCTTTCTTCTCTCCCTTTCTGTGTGAGCCACTTAGACTCCATTTCTCTCCTTTCTTCTCTCCCTTTCTGTGTGAGTCACTTAGACTCCATTTCTCTCCTGTCTTCTCTCCCTTTTTGTATGAGTCACTTGGACTCCTTTTCTCTCCTTTCTTCTCTCCCTTTCTGTGTGAGTCGCTTAGACTCCACTTCTCGCCTTTCTTCTCTCCCTCTCTGTGTGAGTCATTTAGACTCCATTTATCTCCTTTCTTCTCTCCCTTTCTGTGTGACTGTTCCTTGAAAAAGGAACGGGTCATAACCTCTCAAGTGAGGTTTCATCTCATCCTTCTTCATGCCGTCTGTGGCAACCTTACTCATGAGGGCCACTACTTTGGTGGTCTCCTCCTCGTCCTCCCCCTCTCGGACTTTACTTTCTATGTGGGTGTCCCATCTATTTAATAATACTATGGGTTTAACCCCCTCTATTTCCCTTCTCCTGTGCCAACAATCCCTCGTCAGGTGGCCTATCCTTCCACAATAGCTACATGAAATTATCTGTGATGACTTACTATAGTCACCTTTCTTGACCTCTAGGGATTTTGTAGGTCCACCTGAGGAGGTTGATTGTGGGATCCTCGGCTGTTCCTCTCTCCCCCTTGGAGTAACTGAGAATTTCCCTGCAGTAGGTTTAAGTATTTCATATTTATCTGCTAATACAGCAGCCTCTTCCAACTTCGAAATTTCTTTCTCCTGAAGGTACAATGACACCTCTTTAGGGATGGATCTCAGATACTCTTCCATTAACATTAACTCAGCTAGTTTCCTATAATCTCCATTTATGTTACGGGATCTTACCCATTGGTCCCATAACATTCTTTTCTCTCTACTAAATTCAACGTGTGAGATATTAGATTGCTTCCTTAGATTCCTAAATTTTACCCTATAAACTTCAGGCACTAATTCACAGGCTCGTAGGATGGCTGCTTTTATTTCATCGTAATCCTTTGTTTGTGAATCCTCCAAAGCACCATCAACTCTTAACGGCTTGCCTCTGAGATTTGTTCGCAACAATGCATGCCACTCCTTCGGCCACTGATTATAATCTTTCGCTATTCCTTCAAACGTTCTAAAGTAAGTATCCACCTGTGATTCATCAAATTCAGGAAGCAATTTAGCGTTATGTACTACATCAAAATTGAGCCTTCTATTCACGAATTGAGATTCTGATAGCACTCGTCTACTTTCTTGTAAGTTAACTTGAAGTCTAAGGTTTTCATTGTCTACTCTAGCCTTTTCACTTTCTTCCCTCCTTACTTCAGCTTCTATCTTAGCTATCTCTAACTTCAACCGTAATTCGCTTAATCGAGACTCAGTGTTTTGAGATTCACCCTTCTCCATTTCCTCTTCCACTTCTTCCTCTTCCTCACATTCTGAAGTGACAGACTCTCTATCTGTCCTTCCTTCATCTCTCATTGCCGCACTTTCATCTTGATTATGCACTATTTCTACAACAATTTTTATTAATTCAGTTTTATTTGCCTCATGTGCGTGCTCAACCCCTAGACTTTGTGCTATGAACCTCAAGTCGTTAGCAGTAAGGTTCTGTATCTCCTTTTTAGTAGGTTGTTTGTGTACAAACTCCAATACCTCCTCTGTACTTGTCAACTTCATTTTCTCACACTATTGATCCTATTTAATACTAAATATTTTCGTTGGTAATTCTTTCACTTTACCGTTAAAATCCTGGCAAGGTCGCCAATTTATATGTTACGAATCTCGCTCACCTATCTGACTTGCAATAGATTAAGTATGTGAAATGAGTTCCCAAGACCCCATGTCTTTGGGATAACTCAAATAGAAATTGTAAAGTTGTCAGACTCGTAACACATAGTAAGAGTGAATGGGTGACTGAGTTCCCAAGACCCCATGTCTTTGGGAAAACTCCAATAGAAATTACAAGGTCGCCACTTGATTTTATTAAAATCAAGAAAATCAAGAAAAATGAAACGCACAGAATAACGTTTAACAATATTCATTTAAGTTAAGGATTACATGAAGGATTACAATCACTAAACTTCAAGTGTGTAAATAAGTTTACATTCAAATGAGTAAATATATTTCAAAACAGAAGATTCCCGCTCGAAAACTTTTAACGGGGGTGAAAGAAGATTAATTAATTAATTAATACTTTACCAACGAAAAACACTGTCTAAGTCACTACTATAGACATTTCCTACTACTACATGGTGTGAAATTCTCACCCTAGCTGAGTTAATGACTCTTACGACTAATACAGGGGGAGTACAGAGGACTTACTTCAGCCGACGACCCCCTTCGAGGCGACACCTTTACTTCGTACTCTCTATTCTCAAACTGACTCTGACACGCCCAAGGCGCTCTGATTCTACTCTACAAAATCCTCTGATTGGCCCATAGGAATTGCGTCTATGGTGGTTGAACCCCATTGGTCAATTAACTAAAAACGTTCTCCTTCGTTCTAGGCTGAGTGTTAGAACAAATACTCCATTGAGTAGGTTTTCCTTCCCACGCGTCCTCCCGTACTCGTCCTGTAATTTGATGCCCACGTTATCACGGGGCGCCGTTATCCAAAGTTATACTATTCCCACCTTACATATATGGGAATATATGTGACAATACATACATACACCAAGCCTTTTTCCCCCTTCCAAGGGAGGTAGCCAATAAGGGAAAGGCATAAAAACACTCCCACCCATTTCATCCCTACATTACAACTCGCCCACATCACCAAAAATAAACAAAGGGCGACAGGACTAACGGGAATAACAGTAGCAACATCGACACCACGAAAAAAAAAACATACAACACAAAAAAAAAACAAACAAACCAGCAAAACCACCCAGGAGGGCCACTACCCAACAACCCCACCGCGCCCATCTACTCCCCCTCCCAAAAAATACATAGAAAATATCCTACCAATACACACAATAAAAATATGGATCAAAACAATACATAATAATGTTTGACATTGACACATAGTGATTACAACATAAAAATACATAAGGAATTGACCTTACACAAAAACAAAAATACAGAAAAAATAATAATAAATATAGAGGATACAATACATACCATACATAAAAATCGTGCAGCCGTCAAATGCACACGCATACTATATACTACTCAAGAGTATGGAGAGTGGTAAGAAGAAATCACAAACGATAAATATAATAAAGAATGGGTGCACCGGGATATGACGACCATTAGAAAAAAAGGTCACACAAGTATTTCTAATACAACGCGAGAAGCATTCTGAGGACATTGGTCCTACAATCATTGGTTATCATATCAAAAATTATCCTAGTTTTAGAAAAAAGACCAGTGCTTAAACTTGATATTTTCATTAAAAACAGTTTTCTTTATTGAGACATCAGGCCGCGAATCAATTACTATTCCATATCAAACTAAGAATTAACTTTAAACACATTCTTGGGAATTGTCCTACACGAGCAAAACCAACACAAAAAATCTATACAGTGATTAGTAGTCTCTAGATTTGAGCAAAAAATCCCCACTATGAAGATTGGCCAGTACGGACACTATACTTATGCTGGTTCAAATCTAAAACTTTTCAATTCCTTGCCAGTTTGACCAATAATAACAAAGCACTTCTGCAATTCTTGCAAGGGATAGAGTAAGACACAACCCGCCGAATTATCTGGTCGAATTCTTCTGATACAAGAAGTTCTTTGACATTGTATGGACACCACTCAATCTTTTATTTATTTATTCTTGTTATTATAATTTTCTATTATATACATATGTATGCGTGTGCATGCGTCAGCACATATATATGTATATATGATATATGTATCTACTATTTAATTATACATTATTTCTATTTTTGAGTATTCTTTGCAATACAAGTCACTTATGTATTTATGATTTGAATCACATGTGTCAATTGGTCACCATTCATTCTATATATTCTACTGTTAGTTATCATTTCTATATTTATGTTTCTTTGTAGGATATATCTTATTTAATATAATGTATGAATGTCCTTTTACATCACCTCATGACATTTGTTCCATCAATATAGATATTTAATGCTGACAGTGACACATTTTAATACACCTGTTTCAAATTGTCACCCATATTGCATTTATTCGTTCTTTTTTATTATATTTTTTGTTTCTTCTTGTAAGATTATCACTTACGTATTTACGTATGAGATGACCTCTCCTGTTTTTCTACACAATTGTATTTAAGTTATACCTTGTTGTGACACTATGTACTTTGAAAATGTCTTAATAGACGAAACCGTTCAGTATTCACCGATCTTTAATTTCGTCGATGGTTACAAGCAAAATATATAAATATAATATTATCAAATCAATTATATATAATATATAAATTAATAATATATTATAAATCATATAATCACATCACCCCACAACACAACATATATATCTAAGTATATATAATATATATAGTTATATATATCTTATATGAAGCATATAATATAACATATATATATATAATAATATAGCATATGTATGTCATATGTATATAATTCATATGATATACAAATTATGAAATAATTTATATCATAGCGATATGAAAATAAATATATATTCTGTCTCGGCTACAAACGCAAAATTCCTAAACTGACATTTGCACTTAAACAGAGGAGATCATGCTGCCCAACTAAAGCGCTATATATATATAAAAAATATAATTTATGATATAAACAATATATCATATATAAATACAATATATATTAGAGATATATATATATATATATATATAATAAAGTCAAAACACATAAGAACATTCTGCTTGTCCCACTAAAATAAAAATGAATACCGAACAAAACACATGCACTAAACTATAGCTAAATGAATAAAACAAAATCGACCTAGTGAGGCCTTCATGCGTATAAAATTTTATTTCATATATATTGACAAACCATAAACGAAAACACAAAGAGGAAACAAAGGATTAACATAATTGATTTATGTTCCTAAACGAAATGACAATCTAATCTAAATTTAAGAGGAATGTTCATCATGGACACTTGAACATTGTTCAATATTGTTTTAGTGAAGTGGAGAAGAACAGGGATTTATGAAATTTGTTCTTTGTGAACAGACACAAAGAATGAAGAACAAAGGGAAAGTAAATATGTAAGGTTTATAATATCTATATATGTATGGATGCATACGCACGCATACACAGACACAGACACACAGACACAGACACACACACACACACACACACACACACTACCACACCACACCAAACACACAGCACATCACACACATACGACACACACACACACAACCAACACGGAAAAAGATTACACAAAATCATACATAAAACAGACGTGCACACCCATACACACATACAGACCACCAGACAACAACACACAACACAAACAAGACTACCCAACAACACCCAACACACCACCACCACACACACCAACACACACAACACACACACGACACACCACACCCACAGACACAACACCCACAACACACATACCATAGAACATATATATATAATAATTTCTATATATTTAACTATATATAATAAATATATACTATTATATATAATATACTTTTAGAATGAAATGGAGAAACATAAACCACAGGGGTAAAGGCTCGGAGATCCGCAAGCAACCTCACTTTTCTTTCGCGTAGAATCTTCTCTCAGTTCTCTACGGCAAACCTAACGTTAGAGTGCTTAGGGTTCCGAGCCTTCCCCTAGTGTCTTATGTTACTCCATCATCTCAAATCATTTGTCTAAACAATACTTATCAATAATATATATATAATCATTACATACATACAACAATACATACAAATACAATACTTACATACATACATACATACAAAACATGCATCATGCGTACATCGCATACCTACATGCATACCTATATACAAAACATTTCCAGACTTTTGTAGGTAGTCAAACGAGATGTTCCGATTACCCACAACCCACATCCACATACATACACCACACAGCTACTAAATACCCACACAACCCACCTCCCCACAACATTTCCCCATGCAATACCCGACCCACCCCATACACCTCCCCCCATTGCCCTCCCCCCACCCACTACAAAATAACCTCCCCCCCCCCCCCCAAAACCCATACACCCAACCAAACAAACAAACAACCAACCCACCACAACACACTCCAACTCCTGCCTTAGCCTTGAATATCCCCTCCTCCAGACTCTAACAAAACAGGGACACAAATCCTTGTTAACTCCTACAAGATCATTCAACTCCCCCAGTTGGAACATGACCATTCTCGCCAATATTGACTTGCCCACAGTATAGTTTTCAAGAACCTCGTTCCCCCATCCCTAGGACCCTAATTAAACAATAACATAAAATAGAACACATAGTTGGTATGTTAACTGAAAAATAGTTGGATTGGAAATAGTCAACAGCAAAAAAAGAAAAAAAAAAAATTGAAAACTCAATCAGGACCACGAGTAGACAATAAACAAACCCTAAAATATCAACCAAACTTCATTTCTACCAAAAAAACAACACACACCTCACAATCAAAAAAGCAATCCCTTCCTACTTAAAATCCCCTACCCACAGACCTCCACTAACACACAAAACCCCCTACAGACCACCGAATCTTCCCTTCCCTCCCACCCACCCCCCCACCCCCAACACCCCCCACCCTGAACGCCCATCTCCCACTACACCCCTCCCCATCATCTATACCCCCCAAATTAACCTAAAAAACTCCCCACCATCAAATCAGTGGCCCTCGCTTTCTCCACCCTCTCACCCGTCGCCCTTCCCCCGCCCCCCCCACCCCCTTCCCCCCCCCCTCCCCCCCCCCCCCTCCCCTCTCCACATCTTCCCCCCATGCCCCCCCCCTCTCCCCCCCCCCCCGCCACAACCCCCCCCTATCCCCCCCCTCCCCCCCCCTTCCTCCCCCACCCTCCTCCCCCCCCCCCCCCCTCCCCCACCCTCCCCTCCCCCCCCCGCCCTCACCCCCTCCCGTACCGTTCCCTTCTTCCATTCCCCTACTCTCCCCCTTTCGTCCTCTTT
>NC_134788.1:19304401-19329913 GCF_046742065.1 Oratosquilla oratoria | reverse complement strand
AGAATGTCTGAAAAAGGGAGGTACAGTGATGGTGGACTGGTTGGTGAGGTTATTTAATGTTTGCTGGAGAGAGGGTAGAGTGCCGGAGGACTAGAGGAGTGCCTGTATAGTTCCTCTTTACAAGGGAAAAGAGGACAAGTGTGAATGTAGTAGTTTCAGAGGGATTAGCTTGTTAAGTGTAGTTGGGAAGGCTTATAGGAGGATCTTGATTGAGAGGATTAGGAGAGGAACAGAGGGAGTAATTGGTGAGGAACAGTGTAGATTTAGGACAGGTAGAGGTTGTGTAGATCAGATCTTTGTGGTAAGACAAATATGTGAGAAAGCTATAGAAAAGGAGAAGGATGTTTTTTGGGTTTTTATGGATCTGGAAAAGGCTTATGATAGGGTAGACAGAAAGGCACTGTGGAAGATTATGCAGATATACGGGATAGGAGGAAAACTTCTGGGAGCTGTCAAGAGTTTTTATGAGAGTAGTAGAGCTTGTGTCAGGATTAGAAATGGAGAGAGTGAGTGGTTCGAGGTAAAGGTGGGACTGCGTCAAGGATGCGTTATGTCGCCCTGGCTGTTCAACTTATATATGGATGGGGTGGTGCGAGAGGTAAATGCAAGGGTAGTGGGAAAGGGATTAGACATGGTTAAAGAAAATGGAGGAAAGTGGGAGGTGAGCCAGCTGTTGTTTGCGGACGACACTGCGCTTGTGGCAGGATCGGAGGAGGGATTGAGGAAGTTGGTGACAGAGCTTGGGAGAGTATGTGATAGAATAAAGCTAAAGATAGATGTGGGTAAAAGTAAGGTGATGAGATGTACAAGGGGTGAAAGTGGCAGTAGACTGGAGAGCGACTGGAGGAAGTGGATAGTTTTAGATACTTGGGTGCAAATGTGGCAGGAAAAGGGGGAGTGAAGGTGGAGGTAGAATGTAGATTGAGAGAAGCGAGTAAATGCCTTGGTGGATTAAAAAGTGTAATGAGAAATAGACATTTGGGAATGGATGCGAAGAGGAGACTGTATGAAGGAGTGATTGTGCCAACAGCACTGTATGGGGCAGAAACATGGAACATAAGAGAAGAAGAGAGAAGGAGTTTGAATGTGTTTGAGATGAGGTGTCTGAGAAGTATGGTGGGGGTTACTAGGCTGGATAGAGTGAGAAATGAGGAGGTGAGGAGGAGAACAGGGGTGGAAAAGGAGCTGGGAGATAGGGTTGATGAAAGAATATTAGGATGGTTTGGACATATGGAAAGAATGACTGAAGAAAGACTAGTAAAAGAGGTATGGAAGGCAGATGTGGAGGGAGTGAACATGAGGGGACGTCCTAGGATGAGGTGGATGGATGGGGTGAAGGGGGCTTTGGGGAAGAGGGGAATGTCTGTTGAGGAAGGACGGGAGAGGACAGAAGACAGGATTGAATGGAGAATGGTTGTATATGGATGATGTTGTGATTGCATGAGGTGGAATGGCGGGGGTGGGGGGTGGTGGGTGAGGTAGTATGTATGAGCAAAATTTGACGCAGCCCGAAGGGACTTCTCCCCATCCTCTCCTTTTTTGCAAGGGGGGGACGGAGAGGGGGGGGGGTCGCCGATTTAATGAAGCGGCCTTGCTGTGGATGTGCTGTGTCTTGCGGCACTGCTTCTGACCAAGGGCAGTGGGCAGGGTGCAGGGATGACCCGTCATCCGGGAGGTGCTCAGATGAGAAGGAGGGTGGGAGGGGTGTGGAGTGTATTCAGGGATGAAATGGGTGGGAGTGATTTTATGCCTTGTCCTTTTTGGCTACCTCCCTTGTAAGGGGGAAAAGGCCTTTGTATATGTATATGTATATGTATGTACAAAGCCCTCTGTGAGGGGCACCGTCCTAGCCTTCCGATAGGGGGAAGTTTGTAACGTTAAACCATATCATCATAACAGTTTATTTTGGGAGGCGGAGAGGTGGTGAGGGAGAGAAGAGGCGAGGGGGAAGAGAGGGAACATTGGCTGAATAAGTGAAACGACGAGGGAGGAAATGATGCCCTGTGTCCACACGACACCGAGAAAAATAAACAAATCAATCATGTAAGATCAAAACTAATTAAACAGCAAACTAGAGTCCATGAATTGAAGCTGATGACAGAAAAGGGGAAATGCGAAAAGGGTGAGATCGGAACATTGGGAGCTAAGTAGAAAAGAAAGATTGAAGTGTGCGACACAGATATATATATATATATATATATATATATATATATATATATATATATATACATATACATATATGTATATATATATACATATATATACACATATATGTATATATATATATACATATACACATATACATATATATATATGTATATATATATATATGTATATATATATATATATATATATATATATGTATATATATATATATATATATATATATATACATGCGTATACTTAGGCAGGAGGTTCTCCCTCTGGCAAGAAATGTTGTATATAATAGCACGATGACAACTCACAATTTTCTTCTTAACTTGTTCAATACTGCGAAGAAAGCGACGTATTTCAAGAGGCAATCTATGTAGAAGATCAGCAAAGGGCATTTCAACACTGAGGCAGGATAGTCAAACTAGTAGATATTTCGGTACCAACGTTTCGAAGTTACACAACTTCATTTTGAAGGCAGAATAATACATACAATAGTCAAAGCGTAAATATACAGAAATAGTGTTACACAAATGAGCTAAGGAAAGGTTACAAACAAACAAATAATATGAAATAAGTACGAACATAGGAGAGGTCGAGAATAGGACAAAACCCCCCAGCAATGACAAATGATCACCCACGCCATGGGGTGGTCAATTGATCATCGCGCTGTGAGGTGGGGTAGACATCATCAACATGGAAATGTGCGATCATGGCTTTAGAAGAAGGGAGAATTTGGAGATCTTGAAGCTGCTTATTCATGTCGGGGTTGCTGTGTTTGATATGCAACGCTTCGATAATCGCAAGTCTTTTGTGGTCTTTTTCCGTGGCAATAATGGAAGTACCCTTTACGAGGTCTTCTCTTGTGAGTCGTAGTTGGTGGTGGTTACTGTAATGATTTTTTATGGCGCCTGCAGATAAATGAAGAGTAAGCCTTCTCGATACTTTAGTAGTAGTCATACCAATATACGACGCATGAGGCCCACAGTCCTCATGTTGGCATACAAATTTGTATACGGCATGACTACGTTGAAGGAGAGGGCGTTCAGGAGTGGTGTTATTCCGTATGATCAGGTTACTAATCCTTTTGTTTTTGTAAAAAAAAATTACCAGATTTAACCTATCGCTCTCGTTAATAGGTTTGACATTTCTTTTTATTACGTCCTTTATGGTACCGAAATATCTACTAGTTTGACTATCCTGCCTCAGTGTTGAAATGTCCTTTGCTGATCTTCTACATAGATTGCCTCTTAAAATAAACGTCGCCTTGTTCGCAATATTGAACAAGATAACAAGGAAATTGTGAGTTGTCATCATGCTATTATATACAATATATATATATACATACATACATACATATATATATATATATATATATATATATGTATATATATGTATATATTTATATATATACATATATATACATATATATACATAGTATATAAACATATATATATATTATATACATATACATACATATATATACATATATATATACATAAATATATATATATATATATATATATATATTGTTGGTACATTGTGACAAGTTGATGAAGGTGGAAAAAAAAGTCACGGGGCTAGTTGCGAGGTCCTGAGTTTATTCCTGACCGGTTTCGCTCTATCCTCTGAAGAAGCATAGAGCGAAACCGGTCAGGAATATACTCAGGAACTCGGAATTAGACCAGTGACTTCTTTTTCCACCTTCATCAACATATGTATATATATATATATATATATATATATATAAATTGTGTATGTTAAAGACACATTGAACATTTTTAGAAGCTCTGCCATGGGATTCGAACTGATGATTAAAAAGGACTGTACAAGTCCCCGACCACGCTTCACGTGAAGCGTGGTCGGGGACTTGTACAGTCCTTTTGAACCATCACATGTAGCACGGTTGCTAGCGTCTTGACCTCGTTATTATGGACGCACGGGTCAGGGTTTGAATCGCATGGCAGTGCTTCTAAAAATGTCATATATATATATATATATATATATATATATATATATATATATATATATATATATATATATAGGCAAAGTAGACCACTTGGAAAAAGAAACTAACGATGCCGAGCGCTTTCGTATTTTACTTCATCTGGCACTGAAATTGTAATATACGAATGCGCTCTGCTTCGTTAGTTTCTTTTTCCAAGTGGTCTACTTTGCATAAGTCAACACACGTACCCGTGTTCTTATTAGCATATATATATATATATATATATATATATATATATACATATATATATATATATACATACATATATATATGTATATGTATATGTACATATATATATATATATAAATGTATGAATATATATATACATATATATATATATATGTATATGTACATATATATATGTACATATATATATATATATATATATATATATATATATATATATGTGTATGTATATAAAATGTAATATGTACATATATACATATATATATATACATATATGTATATATATACATATATATATATATATATATATATATATGTGTGTGTGTGTGTGTGTGTGTGTGTGTGTGTGTGTGTGTGTGTGTGTGTGTGTGTGTGTGTGTGTTTACCTAGTTGTAATATACGGGAGGGGAGCTATGCTCTTGGTGACCCGTCTTTGTATCTCTTCGCATCAAGTTTTATCTTAAAATCTTATATAGTGTTTGCACATACTGTTTTGTTGTCTAATTTGTTCCATGCATTTATCGTTCTGTGTGGGAAACTGTTCCTTTTCAAGTTTTTTCTATAACTATCCTTTTTCATTTTTTTTTTCCGTGTCCTCTCGTTTTACCGTTTTCCCACACTAACAGGTCGTTCCTGTCTAAAATTCCATTCCTTTCATTATTCTGTAGTCAGCAAATCTCCTCTTTCTCTTCTTTGTTCCAGAGTTGGTAGGTTCAATTTGGATAGTCTTTGCTCATATGTTAGTTCGGCGAGTGTCGGTGCTAGCTTGGTTGTCGCTCTTTGTAATCTTTCTAGTTTCTTAATATTCTTTTTGGTACTGGGTGTCCAAAGTGATGCTGCATACTCAACTTTTGGTCTTATTAGTGTAGTTAGTATTTTTTTTTTTTTTTTATAATTTCTTCGTCCATATAAGTAAATGCCACTTTGATTGCTCTCAATAAGTTGTAGGTTTCTCCGAACATCTTATTTATATGCTTATCTGGTTTCATGTCCTTTCCAATCATCACTCCAAGATCTTTTTCATATTTTTTCCCCCAATTCTGTAATATTTTGGTATTCTGTTTTTACTCTTTCCAAATTCCATCATACTGCATTTCTTAATATTGAATTTTACTTCCCACTTTTGAGTCCCAATTCCATATTGTGTCCAGATCTTGTTGCAATGAGTTGCAGTCCTCTTCTTAAGTAATTTTGCATCATCTGCAAAAAAAATTATATAGCACTCCACGCCTTCATTCATGTCATTAATGTATACGGCGAACATGATCGGGGCCAGTACTGATCCTTGCGGGACACCGCTTTTTACTTCTTCCCAGTTGGAGAATTTTTCTCTAATTACAACTCTCATTTTCCTTCCAATCAGGAAGTCTTTCATCCATTCGAATAATTTTCCTCTGATACCACCTTTTGACTCTATCTTATTTATTAGTTTCCTATGAGGTACCTTATCGAATGCCTTTTGCAGGTCCAGAAAAGCAGTCTGCCCATCCATCTTTTTCTTGTATTATGTCTACTAATCTTGAGTAAAAGCAGATCAGATTTGTTGTACATGATCTCCCTTGTCTAAATCCAAATTGATTTGGGTTCAGTATAGATTTTTCTTCCAGGTATTTAACCCATCTGTTTTTGACCACTCTTTCACAAATTTTTGCTATTGTGCTTGTTAGTGATTGATTTATGAAATTTTTGGCTCGAAGGCCAAGTGCCGGAGCCGGTAGGCCATTCAGCGCATATTTATCTTGTATAAAAATTCAAGTAAAACAGTAAAAACAATAAACATTCACAAAAACACATCACAACAACATACACTCACAAGCACTCATATACACAATCTTAAATTTCATAAAATAAACCGATGTCTTTCAAAAACTTTAAAACATTCTTCACTTGAGCTTCCTCCCCTAAAATTTCTTTAAAAGATAAATTTGTTAAAAAAAATTGCCCTGCGCTTATTAGAGAATGCAGGGCACTGAATCAAAATGTGTTTTATTGTAAAAACTACTTGGCAAGTGGGACATTGGGGGGCCAGCCCCTCTGCTCCACTTGCCATCAAAAATTTGTGAGTAATGTAGGAATGGCCAATTCTCAATCTTGTCAAGACAATACTTGACCTTCTGTCCAAAGGAGGACACTTCCAAGGATTCACCAAGGGGTGAATCTCTTTTAGCTTATAACTACCGTCCAGCCTTGTCCATTGCTCTTGCCACTTTTCCATTGTATAACAATGAATCACTTGTTTGAAGTCCGTATGTGGGACTTTTCGGTCTGTTACATGGCTGAGCCTAGTGGCGGCTTTGGCTGCAGCATCGGCCTGTTCATTTCCAGAGATACCCACATGGGACGGCACCCAGCAAAAGTTTACTTTTATTCTCTTTCGGTTGTTGATGAGAACCAACCAGTCCTGTATTTCTTGAATTAAAAAGTGAAGAGGCAAAAATGTATTTACAGAGGATAGAAAGCTCATGGAGTCTGTAAAAATAACAACGTTCTTGTTGCATGGAACAGAATTAAATACAAATTTGAGGGCGTTGCTGACTGCCTGCAGTTCAGCAGTAAAAACAGAGCTAAAATGAGGCAACTTTCTCTTTAAAATTGTGCTATCAGATACAACAGCACAACCAACACCATCTTGGGATTTTGATTCATCTGTATAAATTAAAACTGAATCAGCATGTACTGATAAATGTTCTAAAAATTCACTTTTTAGCTCTACAGCAGTTCTATTTTTCTTCTTTTTAAGAGGACATATTACAGTGGGGCATCGGTTCCAAGGAGGATATTTGGGAGGCGTGATCTCAGTAATTGTATCAGGAACAAGTCCTACCTTCTCTGTCCCAACTTCACATCTCACTTCTAAAGGTTTCGGCAGAGTATTTTTCCTTGGAGCTCTGTCTACCGGCTGCTTTACATATTTGAAGTTTGGATTCTGTTTTGATGTCAAGACATGAGATATATATCTAAGGCTTTAATTCCTCCCTGCGAATATAGAGGGGAAGAATTCCTGCGTCCACATACAAGCTATCCACTGGAGATGTCCTATAGGCCCCCAAACAGATCCGCAAAGCCATATTGTGGACTATATCAAGCTTCTTTAATGAGTTTTACATGCCGATCCATAAATTTGACATCCATAATCGATTTTGCTAAGGCACAATGTTTGGTAAAGCCTTATTAAAGTTATACGATCTGCTCCCCAGTTGAAACGAGACACTACCTTTGGTATATTAAGTAGCTGTTTAACAGTGTATACAACCTCGTTTATGTGATGAGTGAATGTCAACCTTTTTTCCAAAACCAGACCCAAATATTTTACTTGATCTTCATACGGTAATATGACACCCTCTAAGAATAGTGTTGGTATCTCTTCCTTGCGTCTTAGTCTGGAAAACCTTATGGTTTTTGTTTTTTCAGCAGAGAATCTGAAGCCCCTGCTAATAGCCCATGCTGTTGCTAAGTTAATAGCCTCTTGAATCTTTTGACCTGTTTCTAGTGTTGTCGATTTGCTGCACACAATAGCGAAGTCATCAGCATAAGCCAATCCATGAACTCCTGCGGGAACTTGTTCTAACAAACTATTAATGGCTATGCTGAACAGTGTAGGACTCAAAACACTTCCTTGGGGAATCCCTTCCTCTTGAAGATATGCACAAGAGAAAGAAGAGCCCACTCTGACTTTTAGATAACGGTCAGACAAGAAATCCTTTAAACAATTGAACATATTACCCCCGATACCCCACTCTGCAACTTGCTTCAGAATGCCTCCCCGCCAGGTAGTATCGTAGGCATTTTTCAAGTCAAAAAACACAGCGATGCTCGAGTTCTGAATTGCAAAGGCATTCTGAATCTCACGAGTGATAAAAAGTAAGGGGTCCAGAGTGCACTTATTTCTTCTAAATCCAAACTGTCGGTTAGATAGGAGATTTTTAGATTCCAAAAACCAAACTAAACGCATATTAACCATTCTTTCATACATCTTACAAATGTAGCTAATGAGAGCAATAGGTCTGTAACTTTGTGGGGCATGAGAGTCTTTTCCTTCCTTTAAGATTCCTATGATAATTGAAGTCTTCCAAGATTTAGGAGAAGATCCAGAAGACCAAAATTTGTTCAGCACATTTAAAAGGAATTTCTTCGACGATATGGATAAATGACCAACCATGGAGTAAAGAATGTCATCCTCTCCAGGAGAGGTTGGGGAGGATAAAAATAAAGCATGATCCATTTCATCCAAGGTGAAAAGAAGATTATATGCCTCCGAGTTCGTATTGGTAGGAGGAATAATCGTGGTCTTGGCTCTTATTCTTCTGAAATCATGTGAATAATGTAGTGGGCTTGAAATATCAGCATAATGTCTTCCAAAAGCCTCTGCTACTTCTCTTGTATCTGATATAAAGGAGTCATTTATCTTCAGAATGGGTAAAGGAGATGGGGTAAACTTTCCTTGTAATTTTCGAATCCTGTTCCATACTAAGGTAGGGGAAGAGTCGTATTTAAATTCGCTAATATATTTAATGAAGGATTCCCTCCTTGCTTCCTTGAAGATTTTCTTCTGCTTTGCTCGAGCTCTTCTATACGTTATCTTATTGACTAAACAAGGATATATCCGATATCTCTTATAGCAAGTTCTTGTAATCTTTCTGCTTAAAGCACATTCATCGTTCCACCAGGGGACTACTGGGCGTTGAGGTTTACCAGCTGTCCTAGGAATAGAAGAGAAAGCACCAGAAAGTATGATGTCTACCAGATAATTATATGCATCAGGGTTACTACAAAAATCACTAGTCTTACAATTAATCTCTGTGGATCTCCTAAATAATTCCCAATTAGCCTCTCCTGTCTTCCATCTAGGTAAGCAGGAGGAGGGAGTGTTCTTTAAATGTTTGATATGGATAGGCCAGTAGTCGCTATCATGTAGATCTTCATCTACTGACCAGCTGTAGTCTAATCTTAAGGATGATGAACAAATAGTTAGGTCTATAGCAGAACTTGAGTTGTGAAAGACATCAAACCTAGTTTTGGAACAGTCATTCATCAAAATGATATCGTTGTTATCAATAAATTCTTCAATTATATTGCCCCAGGGGTCACACCTTGATTCACCCCACAGAGGATGCTTGGCGTTAAAGTCACCTATTATAATAAAAGGCTCAGGGAGCTGGTCGACCAAAGATCGTAAGTCATTTAACTCAAACTGACGGGGGGGAGGAGGTATATGTCTAGGAGTCGATCTTCCAGTTCAGGTTCCAAATACAAAGAACATAAAGTGATATAAAGTGATCCATTTAGTGGTAAAGATTTGTACTGCACAAGCCTGCAACACCGAATGTAGGTGGACACTTCTGTGGTTTACAGATTTCTTAACAATGATACCCCAATCATAGGAGATCTGTAAAATTTATAATTAAGTCCAACATTAGGGGATAAATCGCCAAGCATAGTTTTTTGGAGACAAATAGCAGACACATCATGTTCTTTAAAGGGAATCCGAACCTGCTTTCGATGAGAATTAAAACCTTGAATATTCCATTATATTATGGACATTATACTGTTTTCTTTTTCTTTTTTGGGTCTACTGGTCTGGAAAGAGAAGTCTGGGAGAGAGAGGGTCTACAAGATGGGTTCTTTTCTAATTTCTTTGCTTTCGCGGGTGGCATTCTCCTCTCTGACAATGGTCCGACAGACGATGTAGAGTCTGGGTTATTAGTTCCATTCTTAGATTTCTTATCACGATTTGGGGAAGAAGATGGAGATGAGGGTGGACTGTGGAGTCTTTTACTGCGCACAGCTTCAGATTCCATAGCTTTGCTTCTGTGCGCCTCAACTGAGTGAGGCACATCAGTCCGTGATCCCTTTATTGGGGAGCCTCCCAAGTTTGGAAGGTTGACTGATTGAGAAGAGGCTTTATTAAAGGAACCCTGTGGGGTTTCAGCAATGGGAACTTTAGGTGCCCCTCTAGGTGGGGGAGGAGACATTCCCTCAACTGGGGATGGGAGAACCTCCACAGAGGAGGGTTGAGGAGTACTACAATTTCTAAGTTGTGGAGAAGAACGATTAGGTCTAGTAGTGACTCTTTCACGCTGAGGCTTGGGTTCAGCATTTGGTTGATCCTCATTGCTTCTGTGCACCTCTACTGAGTGAGGCACACTAGTCAGCAATCCCTCTACTGGGTAGTCCCCCAAGTCTGGAAGAGAGATTGCCTGAGAGGAGGCTTCATTAGAAGAAGCCTGTGAGGTTTCTACAATAGAAACCTTAGGTGCCCCTCCAGATGGGGCAGGGGACACCCCTTTAACAAGGGGTGAGGACACCTCCGCAGAGGAGGCTTCAGAAGTATTAGAAATTCCTAGTTGAGAAGAAGAAAGACCATTAGTTTTACACTGAGGCTTGGGTTCAGTGTTAACAGAAGAATTCATATTGACATTTTTATTTCTATTGCCTTCTACAGTTGGCTGATCCACTTTACTATTTGTTTTAACAACATCACTGTATCTTTTGGAATTACTTAATAGTCTTTTAGCATGTCCTACACTTATATGTTCTGCATGAGCTTTTAGTAGTATTTCCTGTTCCTTCTTATAAATTACACAGTTCTTATCTCTGGCATCATGCTCTTCTTTACAATTTATACAAACTGTTGGGCGGGAACAATCCCTATGTTCAGGCTGAGCACATATCAAACACACTTTGTCCCTTGCACATCTGCGGGAAGGATGGCCAAAACCATAGCAGTTAAAGCACTGAAGGGGACGGGGCTTAAACTGCTTCACATAAACAATCTCTTTCTCTATCTCTACATAATGAGGTAAATTTTCACCACAAAAACTTAGGATAATCATAGAAGAACGAGGGATTTTAGCAACCTTCCAAACATTAGTTGGGCACATTTCTAAAATTTCTTCTTCATCAAAGTCATACAGATCTCTATTAAAAATTACCCCTTTGGCATAACTAAAGGTATAGTGGGGTTTGACTTCCTTAATGTCCGATTTCTGTTTCAAGTTAAGCACCATGGCAGCTTGTTCATAAGATTTTACATGAATTAAGAAGGAATTTCTTCCAAATCGTGATACCTGTGAGTTATTCAAATTACCAGAGCTAAGGTGACTCTTCAAGAATCTTCTAAACTCGAACAAGTTAGCACGTTCTTTTGCAAGAGTGATAATAAGCCACTTAGCTGCATTGGGAGGCCTCTGCACACTTTCCTTCCTTTCCTCTACAGGGATTTCTGGATAAAAGATATCCAGGTTAGGTGGCACTCTAGCAACAAGTTGGGCCGAAGATTTATTCTCATTGCAATTATCATAATCCAAGCAGGCAGCAGCTGCATCCTGATTAAAAAGAAATGAGATCCAGACTAGCCAATCTTTAAAGTTGTCAGTTAGTTTAACTCTGATCTCTTTAATTTGTCCAAATTTACGGAACTTTTCATATAAGTCTGCATAACTCTTATCAAGAGAGACATATTTTAAATATAAGATTTTATGACTGTTAGGGGCAGTATTTGATTGACTGATTTTACCGAAGTCCTTTTTCAAGTCGGAGTCATCAACTGGGGTTTTTATTTTTGTTGAGTCAATATTGTCAACATTAGGATTAGCAATATTAGGAGAGGGATGGGGGGTTTAGGAGGAGGAGGATCAGGTAGTGGTGGAGGTTCAGAATATTCAGTTTGCACAGCCGCCATGATCATGTATACTTATGAGGCCACACCATATATTAAGAAAGAAAGATTAATGCATAGAAGATACTGCAGTTGCCTGATGCCACAAGCAATAAAAGAAAAGTCTCTGCAGAGTCGGGAAGTTCCAGAAACGACTATTTACACATGCAGGGCCTCGGAGGTGAGTTAGAGACTTTGTCAACCCGGGGTTTGTCCTCTTTTGTTTTGTCCCATTTAGGATGGGTCCGGCGTAGTTACTCTGCATGTGTACTGGATAGGGAGAAAGGAAGTCAGCAGCCTAGTACCTACCTCACAAACATGCATTCCCCAGTCGGTGGGCTTTCGGCCCTCGCAGGGAGTAGTGACCTCGCGGTATACATCCCCACTTGACTGGGTTCAGACATGTAGCTTGGGAGGCACCAAGATACCAGAACCTTCCTTAACAAGTATTAGAGAAAGATGGTGAAAAAGGAGAGTAGGGTAGAAAATATGAAGGATAGGGATAGGGGAATTCACAAAGGAAAAGGGTGAGGGACCCCCTATCGATTCACTACCCCAAAAAAACTCATCCTAAAACAACTGTAATAGGATGAGGGCGACAAATCCTATGAGTATTTCAGTCCATAATCAAAGACAAGCTAGGGTCGTCAACAAAAAGACTTTTGGCTCAGTTTTCGTCTGGTAGCTTAGGGCTGACCTCTCCAGTATGGTTGCACCTGGCTGGCACAGCTCAGCCCGTCCTTGCTACACGGAAGCCCCCCCACTACATCAAAGTACTGGGCCTCGGGGGGTGCTTGTTAGTGAGACCGGTCTGTAGTTAGATGGATCTTCCTTATCACCTCCCTTATAAAATGGTACGTTTGCTTTTTTTCCAGTCCAATGGTACTTTTCCTTCTTTAGGTGAGGATTTAATTATATTACATATTTTGTCAGTTAATTCTTCCATGCATTCTTTCAGTATCCAGTTTGCTATTCCGTCTGGGCCATGTGATTTTCTGACATCCAGGGTTTTAATTTGATCACTGATTTCTTTTTGTGTTACGTTTATTTCTTTCATTGCTGGGGATAATTCTCTCTCTCTATCTACACTGTTAGGCGAGTTTTCTATTGTGAATACTGATCTGAAGTGGTTGTTCATTATTTCAGCCATTTCCAGTTCTTCTGTATATTCCTTTTTATCTTGGCGCAGTTTTTCTATTTCTTGTTTATTTTTCAGTTTTCCATTTACATATTTGTAAAATAGTTTGGGTTCTTCCTTACATTTGTCTATTATCTTTTTTTCATAATTTCTCTTTTCATCTCTGCGTATTTTTACATATTCGTTTCTTAGTTTGATGTATGTTTGCCATTCGCTTTGTTTCTTATCTCTTTTCCATTTTTTCCAAGCTTTGTCCCTTTTTTCCTTTGCTTCACTACATCTTTTGTTGTACCAGTTCTTTATGTATGCCTTTACCATTTTTTTGTGGTACAAATTTGTTCACTCCTTCATTATAAATTTCTTTTAGTATGTGTGTGTTAATATTGGTGTGTGTATGTGTGTGTTTACCTAGTTGTATTTTACGGGAAGGGAGCTGTGCTCGTGGGGTCCCGTCTTCATATCTTATTTTATCTAAACTATTTTTAAATTCATGTGTTGTTTTTGGACACACCACTTTTTCATATAACTTGTTCCAACTGTCTATTACTCTGTGAGGAAAGCTGTTCTTTTTCAGATCTCTCCTATAGCTTTCTTGATTTTCTTTCCGTGCCCTCTTGTATTTCTATCATCCCATTTTATTAGATCCTCTTTATCAGTAATTTCTATGCCTTTCATGATTCTGTAAATAGCTATCAAATCTCCTCTCTCTCTTCTTTGCTCTAGTGTCTGTAGCTCAAGTTTTGCTAGTCTCTCTTCATATGATAGTTTTGAGAGTGTTAGTGCCAATTTTGTAATTGCTCTTTGTATTCTTTCAAGTTTTGTTATACATTTTTCTTTTTTGATTTGGTGACCACATCGTTGCTACATATTCCAATCTTGGTCTTATCAGAGTGATTAGTATTTTCTTCACCATTTCTTCATCCAGGTATGTAAATGCCACTTTGATTGTTCTTATTAAATTATAAGTTTCTCCAAAAATCTTATTTATATGTTTCTCAGGTGACATATTATTCATAACAATGACTCCTAGGTCCTTCTCATTTTCAGCTTTACTTATTCCTTCTTCTCCCAATTTATATGATCCTGTTATTCTGTTTTTGCGTTTTCCAAATTCCATTATACTACACTTTTTTTGTATTGAACTCCATCTCCCACTTCCTACTCCATTCCCATACTTTATTTAGATCACTCTGTAGTGACTCACAATCTTCTTTCGTGTTCACTTTTTTTAATAGTTTTGCATCATTTGCAAAGAAGCTCATATAACTTTAAATTTCTTTATCCATACCATTAATATATATGGCAAACATTATTGGGGCCAGAACTGTTCCTTGTGGAACACCACTTATTACTTCATCCCAAATTGAGTGTTTGTCACTACTCTAATTTTTTTTCTTGCAAAAAGTCTTCCATCCATTTAAGCAGTTTGCCCTGTATTCCTCCTTCAGTTTCTAATTTCTTAAGCAACTTCTTATGTGGTACTTTGTCAAAAGCTTTTTTTAGGTCTTTCTTGTATTATATCTATTAGCCTTGAATAGAAACATATTAAATTGGTGACGCATGATCGTCATTGTCTGAATCCAAATTGCCTTGGATTTAGTACGTTTTTTTTTTTTTTTCTAAATACCTTACCCATCTACTTTTGACAATTCTTTCACAAATTTTTGCTATTGTACTTGTTAGAGAGACTAGTCTATATTTGGTAGGGTCTTCTTTATTTCCCCCTTTATATATAGGTACTATATTTGCTTTTTTCCAATCTTCTGGGACTTTTCCTTCTTTCAAGGAACTATTTATTATGCTTTGTATTTTGTCTGCCAGTTCATTTCTGCGTTCTTTCAAAATCCAGTTTGCTATTTCATCTGGTCCATGCGATTTTCTGACATCAATATTATTCAAGTATTTCATTATTTCATTCTTTGTTACTTCTATTTCTTTCACAGGGGGGACTTTCTCTTTCCATTCGATCTCTTCAGGTTGTATGTTCTCCCTTGTAAACACTGATTTAAAATACTTGTTCATAATTTCTGCCATTTCTATTTCCTCTGTGTATTCAATTCTCCCGTGTCGTAATTTCTCTAATTCTTGTTTTTCAGTTTGTTGTTTAAAAATCTGTAGAATAGTTTTGGTTGATCTTTATATTTTCCTATGACATCTTTTTCATATTTTCTCTTTTCATCTCTGCATATTTGTACATATTCATTTCTATAACAAGTATATATTTTCCATTTTTCAGGTCTTTTGTATTTTTTCTATTTGGTCTAAGCTTTATCTCTTTTGTCTTTTAACTCTATACAGCTTTTGTTGTACCAGCACTTTACATATTCTTTTTCTTGTTTTCGTCTCGGGACACTTTTCCACTCCTTTTTTATAGATTTTTGTCGAAATATTCCGTTTCTCTTCCACTGTTGTTTCTTCTTTGTGTATTCTTTTCCATTTTTCTTTTTGGGAAGAATTCTTTTATTAAAAAAAAAAATCATACATCATTCTTCCTTTTCTATATTGTTCATTTCTTTTCATATATTTTTCTTCATTAAGTTCCAGTTCAATCAATATGTGGTCACTTTTACTTATTGGTGTCTTGTATTCAATCTTTTCCACTATTTCAGGTTCTGATGTGATTATTAGGTCTAGTCTCGATGGTTCTTCTTCATTTCTATACCTAGTGTTCTCTTGAATCCATTATGTCATTGTATGGTCAATAATCATCTCAAGTAGAACATTTCCCCATGAGTCTTCTCCATCCACTACTGTCATTTCTTCCCAGCAGACTTCTTTGCAATTAAAGTCGCCCATCATAACTATTTTTCCTTCATTTTTCATTATCTTATTTAATGTCATCTTTGTGTCTTCTAACATACTTTTATGTTCACTCTCTTCCCACGAGGCTGTTTTTGGGGGCACGTAATTTATTACAAAATTTCTGTTCATCTTATCTCCGTCTTCTATTTCTATAATCATCTCTATTCTATTCCTTCCATATGTGACACTCTTCACGTTTATATCCTTCTTAGTCAGTAACATAACTCCACCCCCTTGTTTTATCTGTTTCTAATCCAATAATTATATGCATCATGTCCTATGCTGTTGGGTGGTAGTGGACCTTTTAATTTCGTTTCTACAATTCCCATTATGTCTGGTTCTTTTTCCTTCAGATAATCGTTCAGTTCATTTAATCCTGTTATTAATCCATCTATATTTGTGTACGACACTCTTAACTTTGTTATTTCCATTGTATTTTCTGTTTCCCTTTTGTTTTTCTCTGGTATGGTCCATTTCCTCACTTTCATATTCACTACTCTCCAATAGAATTCTTCTTTTTCTGATTCTGTTCTGTTCTCGTTTTTTTCTTTAGCTTCTTGTCTTTTCATTTTTTCCTCTCTTTAATAATTTCTCTATTTATCCATACCTTTTTATATTGTTCACTTTTTGCTAGTTTCCCTGTTTTCGCTAAGATACTCTCTGCTGTCGTTTGTGACCTGAATTTAATCTTAGTTGGTCTGGTCTTATCTGTACTATATTTTCCAAGCCTATAGATTTCTTCAATTTGTTTTCCTATTTCAAGTTCATCTTCCTGAACTAATTCTAATAAGCAGTTTATTTTTTCTTTTTCCTCTTTAACTCTTGTAGTCCTATTTAGATTATACTTTTCTCCCATCCCTAAAATAATTATACATTTCTTTTTATCTGCTAAGTTTCTTACTATATTTTCTTTCTGTCTCATCACTTTAATAACTGTGTCTTCAGTTTGTTCTTTCATTTGCTGTTTTACTATTTCATTAAATTTAACTTTGTTGTTTTCTTGGACTTTTTTCCAACTCTGTACTACTTTTGCTATGGACTCCTTATTTTCCCTATTATTCTTCTTTAATTCTTCATTCTCATCTTTTACTTCTTTTAACTGTCTTTTTAATTCTTCTATTTCCTTAGTTAGGGTTTGGTTTTCTTTCTTTAACTCTTCCAATTTATCAACTCTCTGTGCTATCTTTACGAGTTGACCAAACCCACTTTCCCAATGTTCGGTCATTTTTTCTAGTTTTTCTTCTAGACTTGCTAATCGGGGGAGGTTGGCATCCTCCCCCTCATTGAATCCATGAAAATTATTACTTTCACTTTCCATTGTGTTGTTCTTATCTATATTTCTAACCTTAATGCTTTTACCGATATTTCCGATTTCCCCTGTGTCGTCAGCTGACCTCTTGTTTACATTTTTCTGCTGTCAGGGGGAGCCCGTTCGTCTCCCTCCTCATTTTCTTCCATTTCCCTCAGTAATCTCTCCACTTCTCCCCTTTCATTACCTTTCTACTACACCACGAGCTTTCCCCTTCCCTACAAATACAATAAGGTACTTCCTCGTAGTTGAGATCCACGAAAAATGCGTGTTTTTTTTTCGGAGTTCCAATCCACGCCGTCAATCCGACAAAAGTGTGTATTTACCTAGTTGTATTTTACGGGAAGGGGAGCTATGCTCATGGTGTCCTGTCTTCATATCTCATTTTACCTATTTTTAGATTCATGTATTGTTTTTGCACACACCACTTTCTCATCTAACTTGTTCCAACTGTCTATTACTTTGTGAGGAAAGCTGTTCTTTTTCACATCTCTTCTATAGCTGTCTTTTTTTATTTTCTTTCCGTGCCCTCTTGTATTTCTATCATCCCATTTTATCAGATTCTCTCTATCAATAATTTCTATGCCTTTCATGATTCTGTAAATAGCTATCAAATCTCCTCTCTTCTTTGCTCTAGTGTCTGTAGTTCAAGTTTTGCTAGTCTCTCTTCATATGATAGTTTTGAGAGTGTTGGTGCCAATTTTGTAATTGCTCTGTATTCTTTCAAGTTTTTTTTTTTTTTTTTTTTTTTTTTATTTGGTGACCACATCGTTGCTGCATATTCCAATCTTGGTCTTATCAGAGTGATTAGAATTTTCTTCACCATTTCTTCATCCAGGTATGTAAATGCCACTTTGATTGTTCTTATTAAATTATAAGTTTCTCCAAAAATCTTATTTATATGTTTCTCAGGTGACATATTATTCAGAACAATGACTCCTAGGTCCTTCTCATTTTCAGCTTTACTTATTCCTTCTTCTCCCAATTTATATGATCCTGTTATTCTGTTTTTGCGTTTTCCAAATTCCATTATACTACACTTTTTAGTGTTGAACTCCATCTCCCACTTCCTACTCCATTCCCATACTTTATTTAGATCACTCTGTAGTGACTCACAATCTTCTTCCATGTTCAATTTCTTTAATAGTTTTGCATAATTTGCAAAGCTCATAAAACTTTCAATTTCTTCATCCATATCATTAATATATATAGCAAACATTATTGGGGCCAGAACTGTTCCTTGTGGAACACCGCTTATTACGTCATCCCATTTTGAGTGTTTATCTCTTATCACTACTCTCATTTTCCTTACTTGCAAACAGTCTTCCATCCATTTAAGCAGTTTGCCCTGTATTCTTAATTTTTTAAGCAACTTATGTGGTACTTTGTCAAAAGCTTTTTTTATGTCTAGAAATGCACAATCAGCCCATCCATCTCTTTCTTGTATTATATCTATTAGCCTTGAATAGAAACATATTAAATTAGTGATGCATGATCGTCCTTGTCTGAATCCAAATTGCCTTGGATTTAGCACACTGTTTTTTCTAAATATTTTACCCATTTACTTTTGATCATTCTTTCACAAATTTTTGCAATTGTACTTGATAGAAAGACTGGTCTATAGTTGGTAAGGTCTTCTTTATTTCCTCCTTTATATATAGGTACTATATTTGCTTTTTTCCAATCTTCTGGAACTTTTCCTTCTTTCAAGGAACTATCTATTATGCTATGTATTTTGTCTGCCAGTTCATTTCTGCATTCTTTCAAAATCCAGTTTGCTATTTCATCTGGTCCATGCAATTTTCTAACATCATGATTACTCAAGTGTTTCATTATTTCATTGTTACTTCTATTTCTTTCACAGAGGGGACTTTCTCTTTCCATTCGATCTCTTCTGGCTGTATATTCTCCCTTGTAAACACTGATTTAAAATGCTTGTTCATAATTTCAGCCATTTCTATTTCCTCTGTGTATTCAACTCCTCCTTGTCTTAATTTCTCCAAATCTTGTTTGTTTTTCAGTTTGTTGCTTACAAATCTGTAGAATAGTTTTGGTTGATCTTTACATTTTTCTATGACATCTTTTTCATATTTTCTCTTTTCCTCTCTGCACGCTTGTACATATTTATTTCTATAACAAGTATATATTTTCCATTTTTCAGGTCTTTTATATTTCTTCAATTTGGTCCAAGCTTTGTCTCTTTTGTCTTTTAACTCCCTAAAACTTTTGTTGTACCAGCACTTTACATATTCTTTTTCTTGTTTTTGTCTTGGGACATACTTTTCCACTCCTTTTTTTTTTTTTTTTTTTTTTGTCAAAATATTCCATTTCTCTTCTACTGTTGTATCTTCTTTGTGCATTCTTTCCCTATTTTAATTTTGAAAGAGTTCTCTTATTTGATCAAAATTTGTTTTTTCATACATCAATCTTCCTTTTCTATGTTGTTAATTTCTTTTCATGTATTTTTTCTAATTTAGTTCTAGTTCTATCAATATGTGGTCACTTTTACTTATTGGTGCCTGGTATTCTATCTTTTCCACTATTTCAGCTTCTGATGTGATTATGTGTGTGTGCACATTTATGTAATATATATATATACATATATATATATATGTGTGTGTGTGTGTGCACACATATATATATATATATACATATATAATATGTATATATACATATATATGTATATATATATATATATATATATATACGAAAAAGGTGGAAAAAGAGAGTCACGGGGGCTCGTTCTGAGTTTATTCCTGACCAACATTCCTCTGAAGAAGCTACAAGCGAAACCGATCAGGAATAAACTCGGAACGAGACCCGTGACTCTCTTTTTCCACCTTTTTCAACTTGTCACAATGTCTCAACATATATTCATATATGTATATTTATCTATATCTATATATTTCTCCTCTATTTTCCTCACTCATTACTCTCATTTTCTTAGTAGTTCTTTCTGCAACTACCTTTCCTTCTCTATCCTTCACATTTAGCAACTCCCTAAAATACTCTGACCACCTTCCTCTCACTGCCTTCTCTTCCATTATCATCTCTCCATCTGCACCTTTTACCTTTTCTTCTCTACTTGATTCGCCTCCTCTTCCTCTTTTAATTTCTTTCCAAAACATCTTTTTATTTCAAAATTTTCTGTCATATTCTTACCCAATTTCACATCTGCTCTCCTCTTTGTCTCCTTTATCTTATGCTTGACCTCCCTTCTCTTTACTTTGTACCTCTCATATGATTCCCTTGTCCTAATTTGCAGACCAATCTATGAAAGCCTGCTTATCTACATTCTTCTTTGCTTCCTCATCCCACCATTCACTACCCTTCCTTCTATTTCCTCCCATCCTCCTTGTTCCACATACCATTTTTGCACACCTTATGACTCCCTCCTTAAACCATCCCCATTCCTCCTCCACTCCTAGTTCTACTCTATCCATCACTCCCTCTCAGCTTCTTCTTCTTATACAATTAATAAAGTATCTGTTAAACCATAAACAAGAAAAGTATACTCACTGAAGTCAGAGTTTACCATCAATACATTTGGATTTCATGCAAGTTGAAATATTTTCTTATAATTTTTCTATATTTTTTTTATTAATGTCTAAAACATGTTACTTGCAGTCATGATACAAGCAATTTACTTATTTTGTAACTTTAGAAAATATCATATTGATTTAATGCAGCCTCATAGTACTAAGCAGACCAAAGGAGAAACTTTAATTGCTGTAAGGATAAACAAATTCTATACAAGTTGTCAGCAGTTAATTGTATTCTTTATATCTTTACAAAAGTCTAATTTATATTTCTTAATTATATACTGTTAGTTGCATAACAAATATAATTTTATTTTGTTTTATAAATACAGCCTGCAAGATCTAAACAAATACAAACAGTTCTCAGATCATGAAGCTGGTGGTGCCTCATTTACACGTATTCCATCACAACACCAAATACACCTTTAGAATGGTCAGTTTACACAACTCTTCTCTCATATGCCCCCTCAAACAATAACCACACTACACCAAATCTTGGGCAATCCTCCCTTCCACAGTTATAAAAAGTGAACTAATTGAAATATAAATAGCCCATAAATCAAAAACACTTAGGACACAGGATGCCAACATGAACAGCCAAAGAACCTATTGTGATAGATGGGGAAGACAACAATGCTAGATTGAATAGTATCGAGATAGATCGGTCTATTCAAGAACAGACATCAGAAGAGGAAGAAAAAGACACATATAGTGACCACACCTCAGATGTGAAATCCCATTATTGCACCCAAGAGAAATTAATAGTGTAGAAGGGGAGTTGGAAAGAGTCACTGTAAACTCCAAAATTTTAACCATCCAAGAATCAATTAGGATAAAATATTTAAAATTGGACTCGGGAATTTATCAAACACATAAGAACAAGGGTGAAATCTTAATGATTTGTACCTGAAAAAAGACATACACAAGGTACACAAATAGCACATTTTCAAGTCTATCAGATATGTTAACATTCTAAATGAGAGTCCTGAAAAGGTGGAATCACCAATTTCATCAATCTGTTCAATTCAGGAAGAAACATATGAGGGAGAAATATGAGTCAACAAGGGCCTACTTCTTGTCCTCATTTAGAATCAAGATTAATTGAATTGCTAGTGAAGCAAAATAAAGCAGTTGCTTTACTGGGGGATGCCTTGGGCAAAACAAATGTTTTAAAACATCAGATCAAATTAAAACCAGGGACTCAATTCATTTATATACCTGCCTACAGACTACCCCATTCCAGGCTAGTCATTGTAGATATATTGATCACTGGACTGTTATCACAGGATGTCATAGCACCCAAAGTGAATGGAACTTCCCATCAATTTTGGTGCCAAAATCATATGGTATATGTCCAGTTATTGACTATAGGGAGATGAATAAATAGACAATACCTGATTGACTACTGTTACTGGTAATAGCAGATATACTTCATAGCTTGGAAACTGAGAATCGACATTTTAGCACTATATATATATATATATATACATATATATATATATCAAATCGGCCTTTTGGCAGATCAAATTGCATCATGATTCTTGAGAATATACATATATGAACTCATTTTGACTAACTAGACCAATATGTGAGATATGATATAATTTTCGAAAGTTATTTCATAGTGACCACATGGATAGAAGTGTTGATACACCACTGACCACAATACTAACAATTATCTTTAGGATACTCTTACATGCAAATGACAAAGAGAGAAAAAAGTCACACTGAGGCTTCCCTACTAAGTATGGTCTTAATGCAATAGTATTGTTACCTAAGAAAGCTCCCTCTCTTACACTGAAAAGAAAATGTCTTTACATGATTCTTCAGATGAACATTTCATGAGAAAGCAGTAGTGTGAGCTACACAGGTAAGGCTTTGCTCCTTTAGGAATCATCACATGGATTTTGGGAGAACATTTTCCTGAAAGCTGCATCAACTACCATATTGAAAAGATTTCTCTCTTGTGTGGATCATCACATGCCTTTCATAACTACCCTTCTGTGAAAAAGCTGCGCTGCAGTTACCACACTGAAAGGGCTGCTCTCCTGTGTGGGTCATCACAAGAACTTTAAGACAACTGTTTTATACGAAAGTGGCATCACACTGATCGCACTTAAAAGGCTTCTCTCCTGTGTGGGTCATCATATGAGCTTTAATATTTCTGTTTTGTACAAAAACTGTATCACATAAGCCATACTAGAAAGGCTTCTCTCTAGTCTGGGTCATCACATGGCTTTTGAGAGAAACTTCTTTTGAGAAAACTATATCACATAGGCCACGCTGGAAAGGCTTCTCTCCTGTGTGGGTCGTCATATGGATTTTGAGACCACTCTTTTGTGAGAAAGCTACATCAAACATGCCACACTGGAAAGGCTTCTCTCCTGTGTGGATCATCAAAGGGCTTTTGAGAGTACCCATTTTTGAGAAAGCTACATCACATATGCCACACTGAAAAGTCTTCTCTCCTATGTGAGTCATCACATGGCTTTTGAGATGACCCTTAGGTGAGAAGGCTCCATCACAAAGGTCACTTTGTAAAAGGCTTCTACCTTGTGTGGGTCATCACATGCCTTTTGAGATGACTCTTTTGTGAGAATGCTGCATCACATAGGCCACACTGGAAAGGTTTCTCTCCCATGTGGGTCATCACATGCTTTTTGAGATATCCCTTTTGTGAGAAAGCTGCATCACAAAGGTCACACTGGAAGGGCTTTTCTCCTGTGTGGGTCATCACATGGTTTGTGAGATTACCCTTTTGTGAGAAGGCTGCACCACATAGGTCACACTGGAAAGGCTTCTCTCCTGTGTGGGTCATCATATGGTCTTTGAGATTACCCTTTAGTGAGAAGGCTGCATCACATAGTTCACACTGGAAAGGCTTCTCTCCTGTGTGAGTCATCACATGGCTTTTGAGAGTACCCTTTTCTCTGAAAGCTGCATCACATAGTTCACACTGGAAAGGCTTCTCTCCTGTGTGAGTCATCATATGGCCTTTGAGATGACCCTTTCGGGAGAAGGCTGCATCACATAGGTCACACTGGAAAGGCTTCTCTCCTGTATGAGTCATCATATGGTCTTTGAGATGACCCTTTCGGGGGAAGGCTGCATCACATAGGTCACACTGGAAGGGCTTCTCTCCTGTGTGGGTCATCATATGGCTTTTGAGAGTGCCCTTTCGGGAGAAGGATGCATCACATAGATCACACTGGAAAGGCTTCTCTCCTGTGTGGGTCATCACATGGTCTTTGAGATGACCCTTGTATGTGAAAGCTGCATCACATACACCACACTGGAAAGGCTTCTCTCCAGTGTGGATCTTAACATGCTTTTTGAGTTGTTGCTTCCTTCTGAAAACTGCATCACATGGGTCACACTGGAAAGGCTTCTCTCCCGTGTGGGTCATGACATGCCTTTTGAGAGGACCCTTTTGGGAGAAAGCTGCATCACATAGGTCACACTGGAAGGGCTTTTCTCCTGTGTGGGTCATCACATGGTTTGTGAGATTACCCTTTTGTGAGAAGGCTGCATCACATAGTTCACACTGGAAAGGCTTCTCTCCTGTGTGGGTCATCATATGGTCTTTGAGATTACCCTTTAGTGAGAAGGCTGCATCACATAGTTCACACTGGAAAGGCTTCTCTCCTGTGTGAGTCATCATATGGCTTTTGAGAGTACCCTTTTCTCTGAAAGCTGCATCACATAGTTCACACTGGAAAGGCTTCTTTCCTGTGTGAGTCATCATATGGCCTTTGAGATGACCCTTTCGGGAGAAGGCTGCACCACATAGGTCACACTGGAAGGGCTTTTCTCCTGTGTGGGTCATCACATGGTTTGAGAGATTACCCTTTTGTGAGAAGGCTGCATCACATAGTTCACACTGGAAAGGCTTCTCTCCTGTGTGGGTCATCATATGGTCTTTGAGATTACCCTTTAGTGAGAAGGCTGCATCACATAGTTCACACTGGAAAGGCTTCTCTCCTGTGTGAGTCATCACATGGCTTTTGAGAGTACCCTTTTCTCTGAAAGCTGCATCACATAGTTCACACTGGAAAGGCTTCTCTCCTGTGTGAGTCATCATATGGCCTTTGAGATGACCCTTTCGGGAGAAGGCTGCATCACATAGGTCACACTGGAAGGGCTTCTCTCCTGTGTGGGTCATCATATGGCTTTTGAGAGCGCCCTTTCGGGAGAAGGCTGCATCACATAGGTCACACTGGAAAGGCTTCTCTCCTGTGTGGGTCATCACATGGTCTTTGAGATGACCCTTGTATGTGAAAGCTGCATCACATACACCACACTGGAAAGGCTTCTCTCCAGTGTGGATCTTAACATGCTTTTTGAGTTGTTGCTTCCTTCTGAAAACTGCATCACATACGTCACACTGGAAAGGCTTCTCTCCCGTGTGGGTCATGACATGCCTTTTGAGAGGACCCTTTTGGGAGAAAGCTGCATCACATAGGTCACACTGGAAGGGCTTATCTCCTGTGTGGGTCATGTTATGCCTTTTGAGTTTTTCCTTTAGTGAGAAACCTGCATCACATGGGTCACACTGGAAAGGATTCTCTACTGTGTCAGTCATCACATCCATTTAGAATCTGCTCTTTTGTGAGAAACCTGCAATGCAAAATTCACACTGTAAAACCTTTTTTCCTTGTCTGGTTCTTCAAGTGTATTTTCAGACTATATATTTTTGAGAAACTTGCATCACAAATGGCTTTT
>NC_134788.1:19284401-19299401 GCF_046742065.1 Oratosquilla oratoria | reverse complement strand
TACCACAAGCCTGGTGATAACCCCTTGAAACCTCGCTTCACAAACAAGGTCATCAAGCACCCTGCCTCGCTTATGGTTTGGGCAGGATTTACGTATTATGGTGTTGGCAAGCTGGTTTTACTCCCTGCTAATGAAAAAGTAAATCAGTATAACTATCTGGAGTTATTGGCTATCTTCCTGACTGCTTTGAGGAGACCAAGGCCGAGGTTTTTATGCAGGATGGAGTACCTGCTTACATGGCCAAACTTGTGACAGACTGGCTAAGAGACTGTGAAGTGAGTTATATTAAAGACTGGCCAGGTAACAGTCCTGATATTAACCCGATAGAAAACCTTTGGGGTTTAATGAAAAGAAAATTACCTGACATGGACACCTTATCAGTGCCACGGTTGGAATCCACTATTCGCTAGCTCTGGGCCTCCATTCCTGAAACAATCCTCCAGAACCTTGCACTATCAGTTCCAGGACGTCTCCAGAAGGTGATACAGAGGAAGGTATATTCATTTTAACCAATATCTATATGTAAGTACCATAATTTGCATTATTTCATATTTTTTCACATGCAAACTAACCATCACCTTCAGTTTACAGGTTTCATTATGGGTGGCGTCATTACTTTCTGCGCATGCTGTATATATGATGTAAGTGGAATAGGAAACACTGGAGTCTTAGTCTTGAGTTTATTCCTGAAACAAGACCACAAGAAGATGGAAAGTTTTCCTCTCTGTCATAGTCACTTCTGCTAACTAGCCCCATTGATTGGTTGAGAAGCCATACCCAATATTTTATGGTTAATGAAGCAGCATCCCTATTCATAGGACATCAAGGGTAAGGTGACATAAGTGCAAGCCTTGATGATATGAGGAGTTACCCTGAACTGTGATATTAAAAGTGACAGGTTAGGTGCGGCAGGCCCCCGCCAAAAATACACTTTATATTGATATACATAAGAATTGCACTTGTGAGACTGGCATACAACTTTATATCTACAAATTTTTCTTTAATAAAAATATGCCAAAATGAAAAATTGTAGGCCCTGCAGACAACAGAACTTTATGCTTTCTCTGCTCCCAGCACAACATTTTTGCAAGAGTTTATAGGTTAGGTGCAGTTGTGCTATTCTCCTGTATAAAAAAAAAAAAAAAAAAAAAAAATTACTACTGATGTTACTACTTATTAGTGGTGTTTTTTTTATGGGGTTCAAAACACTCAGAATGATAGGAGCTATCCAATGATACAAATAAGAACTGCATCTGTGAAACTAGCATTCTTTCCTTATGCCCATTCAGTGTGGACAGCTCAACTTTCAACACCACCACCTGCTGCATGCAGTTCTGCATGAGGCAGTGTGGACTTGGCTTAAGCCTGTTAGGCTCTGTAGTTGACAATGAATGAATAAACAATATTTGAATTGGGATTGAACAACATTGTCCTGTTCCAGTGCTTGATGGACTAACCTCCTCTGGGCTTGAGAAGGCAGGATTGGATGTGAGTAGTCGTCAGTAAGTGCAGATTCACCTACAAAGTGTTTGCTGCATATGTTTCTTTTTTCAAATCTTCAGTGATAAAATCCTCCCTTCAACATACTCAAACCCATCACTGACACTTTCAATGTCCAAATGTGGTTTGGGAAAATGGATTCAAGTAACACCTTTCATATGCAGTGTAACCTTTTGGTTTGGGTAGGCTACATAAGGAGGACTTCATGCGGGCAAGATAAACTCCAAACAGGGAGTTTTCTTTTATTTATTAACAATGAAGGGATCTGGTTGGAAATATACCGAATTACAAATGGGCCCCATGGAAAAATAAGTGCCAGGCCTTGACCTAGCCAATAAATGTGGATATTTTTCACAGGAAAATTGATCATGTAGCCAGGAGTACTGTATAGATTTGTCTGCAAGGGATTTTCCTGAGTAATATGTGACATCATAAAGTTTGTTCCTATTTTAAGGACTTGTGCGTCTTTCATTTTTAAAATGAATAATTTGGGTTTGCTTTTTCCTAGTGCATATCAATTCAAGATAAACCAATTGAGGTGCCTTTTCTTAAAATGATTAAAAGACATGTGCTTCATCTTGAGTAGTTAATACCTCAGGTACTGATTTTTTTCATTCACACCTTAGTTATAATCTATAACAAATTAAAATAACTTAATCTAACTCATTTCAAAGTTATATGACCATACAGCTGAACAATATAATAAAATTATCCTTTAAATCTTTGTCATGAATTGAAATTTTCCTTTACATCTTAAAATATTTTTCTTATCATTTAAAGGATACCTTGTGTATCATTGACAGAGCATTGGTGATATTTACTGTTTCAATAAATCATAAATTGAAAACTCTGGTGCTTATTCTATTGAATAAATTACGTGCCTCAACTAAAAATGATCCCCAAAAGCATACATTTTCATATTTTTTTGTCAGACAAAGCAAACATACAAAGCTCCCCATCCCACCACTTTTAGCAACTGTTTCTATTATTGATTTCTGCCAAGAATAATGTATTTTACATTGATATATTATAATTAATAAAGTTATCATTCAATTTTCTATTACTATATCGTGTAGGTGTGCACTTCTAAAAAATAATAGTGTTTAGCAGATGGCATTTTGAATGGTTGAAATAAGTCAGATCACATCAAAACAGCCAATGAATGTGGATATTTTTCACAGGATAATGAATAGTGTAGTGAGGTGCATAGATTAATTTGGCCACATGGGATTTTACTGCAAAATAACATTTGATGTCATAGCAAAGTTTGTTTCTATTTTAAAGAAGTGTGCTTCTTTTATTTTCAAATTCAATATTTTGGGCTTGCTTTTTCCAAAACCCTTTCAATTCTAGATAAATCAACTGAGGTACTTATTCTTGAACTGTTAATACTTCAGGTGCTTTTTTTTTTTTTTTTAACTTATATCAAATTAAGCTGACCTCATCTATTTCATTTCAAAGCTTATATGATCATATACCTGGACAATATGATAATTACATTATCCTTTAAATGTCATCAATTGAAAATTTCCTTAACATCTTAATTTTTTTGTTTTTTGTTTTATCTTTTAAAAGCTACCCTGCGCATCATTAACAGAGCATAGGTGCTCTTTGCGTTTCAACCAGGTGCCAAATCTTAAATCTAAAACTTTGGTGCTTATTCTATTGAATGAATTTATGTGCCTCATCTTAAAATAATCCTCATAAGCATACATTTTTATATTTTCTTGCCAGACAAGTCAACATACTAAGCTCCCTACCACTTAAAGAAATAAAAATCCCATTGAGATTTTAGGGGGAGGGGGGGCACTTGTTTGGAAAAGAAAATTGAATTAGAATGTTCAGAGTGATACGTATTCATTTCCTCAATTATCAATAATGAGGATCTCTTCTAGAACATATTTGGGTATTATTTTTGTTGTGCACACCTATGTGATATAGCATTAGAAAATTAGATATTAATTTTATAAATGATAATACATAAACGTAATATGCTATTTTCTTGGCAAAAATGAAATAACAAAAAAAAAAAAACTTGTCACAACCAAATTTACTAACAAACAAAGCCATTACGATATGGTACAGACACCATGCCAGTCCAGTCACATTCAGATGATAGCTTTCACATTGTGGACCAGGCGTTCTCCAACTCCAGGTGACATTAATAAGTGCTGTTACAAAGACAGTAGGGCTTCCTTGGACTTTAAGAGAGAATAAGAGATTCTGTCATTGTCTCTCATTTGCCCAAGGTATAATAATCGGGCTGTCAACATTCGTGACGATGATGACCAGGATGATCTCTAGAATTTGAAGTACAGGATTACTAAATATAGGTTAGGTTACATAGGATAGGCTAGGTACGATAGGTTAGGTAGGTTAGGTTAGGTTAAAATAGACTAAATTCTTCAACCTCGGCATATATGAAAACAAACATGGTGTATTGTTGAGCCACCACTACTTCATGTGTTAGTAAATTGGCTTTAGGAAATTTTGTCATTGATTTCCACCAAGAAAATTAAAGATAGCATATTACATTGGTCTAGTATAATTTACAAAATTAATAATTAATTTTCTATTGCTATATTGGCTAAGTGATCACAAATAAGAATTTACCCATATTTGTTGTAAAAGAATTTGTTTTGTGCTGCACAAGTTGGGAGAAGCATCTGTTTCATGGGTAAAATTTTACTTTCGACCTTTGTTGGAATATAGCAATACAAAATTAAATAGTAATTTTGTAAATTAAAATGTATGAACGTAATATGCAATTTTGTGTGCGGAAATGAAAATAAAAAAAGTTGCTAAAACAGATTTCTTAAGTAACGAAGTTGTGTACTACGAATGGTACGCCATGTTTGTTATGGTAGATTCCGACGTCGGAGAAATGAAAGAACGATAAATTTGTCTAAACTAAAGTAAAGTAAACTAAACTAACCTAACCTAACCGGTAAAATTTTACTTTCGACCATTGGAGGAATAATAGGTCGAAAGTAAAATTTTACCCAAATTTCTAATTTAGAGTTTATGTGTATTTCTTTACCAAAATCTTTACAAATCAGTACATTCAAATACACTGGTGCTATTGCTTGGAACTCTTTACCGATGATCCGATCAACATTTAATCAATTGTTTCTAAAAGTAGTTTTAAAAAATCAGTTAAATATTATATTCTAGACACTGTTCTTTCTGAGGAAAATAGTTTATATGTTTAATTTGCACTTCTTATAACCTAATTTACACTTCTTATAACTTAGCTTTTACTATGACAATCTTTTCCTAGTTTTCATATGAGGACCACAGTGGAAATAAGTCTTTTGACTTTCTGTGCCATCCTCGGATGTACAATTATATTTACTATGTATAATATTGAGTCTTATATGTATTGTGCTTATTGTATGTATGATTGTATCCGAATAAAATAAAATAAAATAAAATCAAACCTTTAATTCTATCCTTTTATTGTGGTAGTCTAGCCAAAAATTCGGGATAAAAAATAATATTAAAAAAATCGTATCTCCCTTATCTTTTAAGCTATTTCAAAAATGTAAAATGTGTTTTGTTTCTAATGAAATGGTCTTTCATATGCAATAAGAATTTATGGGTTAGTTATTATTATTATTATTGTGCCCGTACCTACAGAATGCCAAATTCACTGCCAAGCGGGAATTGGAGTGTAGCAAATGCCAAATACGAACACACTACTCATGCACCGAGCTTCCTTATCACTACATCATTGACTTACGAATTCAAGAAGGCACACTTGTTGGACCTGCACTAAACACAGTTAGTACAATTAGTTCCGAGAGGAAGAATGAAACTCAAGGCTTGACGGGTTATGACGTCATATGTAAACAAACATGATACAAGGGTGGTGATTTTTTTCTCTATTTTCCTATTTCCACTTTCTATTCTGTTTTATATTCTATATTCTTGTACTTCATATTCTATATTTCATTTTTATATATTATATTTTATATCATATATTTACTATTTTCTATTCATAAAAATATATACAGTATACCTTACCTTACCATAAGGACTAAGGTAATGTAAGATACATTTTTAATTATGTGCTCTATTTTTCTGTATAGGTCAAGGATCGCTTCCTAATTCCCCACATGAGGCAACGAGTTAATGACGACGATCAAGAACTATGTACGTCTAGTTCTACTGAAAATCCGGAGTTGGAAGATAATGTGGATGATGACAATACCCAGAAAAACACAAGACGTCCTCCAGGGCCAAACGACATCAGCCTGCTGCCAGATAGTGGGCCTACCTGTCCTGGTTTGAAGAAATATCCTTCACACATGCAAGGTGGTCAGACAAGATCATTCAATAAAAGATGGCATCAACAATATTCTTGGCTTGAATATTTTGTGGTCAAATATGCAGCTTACCGTTTTGCGTGTCGTCATTTTACAACTTCCCATCTTGGCCGAGCTGAGCAATCATTCACCCACAACGGATTCAAGAATTGGAAGAAGGCAACCATGGCTCTGAAGGCTCATGGTATTGATACTTCAGTTTGTCATAAATTTGCGATGCAAGCTTGGGGAGAATTAAAATTGCAGAAAGTTAGAGGGGCAACAGTTTATCAAGCCATTGATGCCGGGCATGCCAAGACAGTGGCGGAAAATCGGCGGTACATTAGAGCAGTTATTGATGTACTTCTCTATACAGCATGTCAAAATGTTGCCCAGAGAGGGCACAAAGAAAGGGTTGAATCCGACAATCGAGGAAACTTTTTGGAATTACTTAATGTGCTAGCCAAATATGATCATACAGTTGCCAAAAAAGTTTTTTTTTTTTTTTTTTTTTTTTTTTTACATTTATTGATTTACAAGAAGTACATCTTGTTTGGGTCTCTACCCATATTCCTAGAAGGCATACAAGTATGCCTTTTACAATAAGTTACATGTACATGTGTTTAAATATGACAATATTTGTTGCGCTGTATGGTCCTGGTCGGTCTCCACGATCTAGCCGACGTGGTTAGTGTCCTATGAGTCCGTCGCGTCCCATCCGGTCCAGCCGACGTAGTTCCTGCACCCGTCGCGTCCCATCCGGTCCAGTCTAAGGCATCATGCGCAGTTACCTAAGTGAGAAAGGAGAAGATGTTAATTCTTTGGCTTGAATTTTTGTGGTGAGCTATAAGTCAATATTTCAAGTGAGTGCAGTTAAGAACCCATCCCTATCCTCTGGGGCTGGCACTTGAAGGAGACTTCCCAGCCGACGTGGTTGGTATCTTTTGCACTCGTCGCGTCTCATCCGGTCGGTTCAGGGCATCCTGCGCAGTTACCTGGGTGAAGAAAAGAAAGCATTAGTCCTTGGCTTAAGTTGAAATGTGTCATAAGTCAAAAAATCAGCAAGAGAGTACAGTCGAACAGAACCCATCCGTATCATCTGGGGGGCGGCACTTGAAGGAGGCGTCCCAGCTGATACGAGTTAAGTGACATCGTCAGTCGACGGATGAGTCCCCCAGCCGAGGTCCTGGGGCCCGCACGTAGAAATCTGGTCGCTGGGCAAAGGGCCACATAATGATCTAGCCCGTTTGCGCCGGCCTCTCCACAGTGGATGCAGGCCTCCGGCTGTCCCGTCACCTCCGAGAAGCATCGATACCCGAGACGGAGTCGATGAAGGGTGACTTCCTCTATCCTGGAGAGACGGACTCCAGGGGTCAGTCGCTCATACGCTGTGGCAACTTGATACCAGCGTGCTGACGGCCTCTGGGCTGTTAGGTTCCTATGGCTTTGTAGTTCCCTCTTGGCCATCGTTCTCGTTGCAATGGCCAAGATCTCAGTTCGGCTCGGGAGGACACCGATTCCGCCTTCCATGTCCCCTGTGGCCGCTCTTCTGGCCACCCTGTCTGCCGCTTCATTTCCCTTGAGTAGACTAATATCATTATAACTGGTTTATATCAAAGAATAAAGATATATGTTATATTGTGGCTTTCCTATCTTTGACATCTTCATTAATACTTTATAACTGAAGTAGAGACAAATTTTTTGAAAGGATATTGAAGAAAATTCAGTAAAAAAAATTCTATAATGTTAGACATTTGGCATAATATATATCTTTGCAAATAAGTGATAAGTACATTTCAAAAATAAAAATATTGTACTTTATAACAAAAATCGAAATATAACCTTTGTAAAGGATACACAAACCTAATAATAAAAAATGCATATAATGACAGATTTTTTACATATATAGTTTTGCAAGTGAAAAAATAAAAATAAAATAGAATACTTTATAAAAGAAGTTTAGGCAAATTTCTTGAAAGGAAACAGTAAATATAGAGAAAATAATAAAAAAAATATAATGTAAGACTTTTTACATATATAGCTTTTTCTATAAAAAAAATAAAGACACCTTATGATGAAAGATTTTTTTTTCATTGCAGCCATAATCAAAAGTTATGACTAAAAAGATTTTTATGTTTTATTAAAGAAGTGAGGAGAATGGAGGAGAAATAAGGAAGGATGAGGTGAAGGCAGTTGTAAAGATGATGAAAGCAGGTAAGGCACCTGGTCTGGATGGATGCCATGCAGAATGTCTGAAAAAGGGAGGTTCAGTGATGGTGGACTGGTTGGTGAGGTTATTTAATGTTTGCTGGAGAGAGGGTAGAGTACCGGAGGACTGGAGAAGTGCCTGTATAGTTCCTCTTTACAAGGGAAAAGGGGACAAGTGTGAATGTAGTAGTTTCAGAGGGATTAGCCTGTTAAGTGTAGTAGGGAAGGCTTATGGGAGAATCTTAATTGAGAGGATTAGGAGAGGAACAGAAGGAGTAATTGGTGAGGAACAGTGTGGATTTAGGACAGGTAGAGGTTGTGTAGATCAGATCTTTGTGGTAAGACAGATATGTGAGAAAGCTATAGGAAAGGGGAAGGATGTTTTTTGGGCTTTTATGGATCTGGAAAAGGCTTATGATAGGGTAGACAGAAAGGTACTGTGGGAGGTTATGCAGATTTATGGGATAGGAGGAAAGCTTCTGGGAGCTGTCAAGAGTTTTTATGAGAGTAGTAGAGCTTGTGTCAGGATTAGAAATGGAGAGAGTGAGTGGTTTGAAGTAAAGGTGGGACTTCGTCAAGGATGCGTTATGTCGCCCTGGCTGTTCAACTTATACATGGATGGGGTGGCGCGAGAGGTGAATGCTAGGGTAGTGGGTCAGGGATTGGAGATGGTTAAAGAAAATGGAGAAAAGAGGGAGGTGAGCCAGCTGTTGTTTGCGGACGACACTGCGCTTGTGGCAGGGTCAGAGGAGGGATTGAGGAAGCTGGTGGCAGAGTTTGGGAGAGTATGTGATAGAAGAAAGCTAAAGATAAATGTAGGTAAAAGTAAGGTGATGAGATGTACAAGGGGTGAAAGTGGCAGTAGACTGGAAGTGAACATTAAGGGAGAGCGACTGGAGGAAGTGGATAGTTTTAGATACTTGGGTGCAAGTGTAGCAGGAAAAGGTGGAGTGAAGGTGGAAGTAGAATGTAGATTGAGAGAAGCGAGTAAATGCCTTGGTGGATTAAAGAGTGTAATGAGGAATAGAAATTTGGGAATGGATGCGAAGAGGAGACTGTATGAAGGAGTGATTGTGCCAACAGCACTGTATGGGGCAGAAACGTGGAACATAAGAGAAGAAGAGAGAAGGAGTTTGAATGTGTTTGAGATGAGGTGTCTGAGAAGTATGGTGGGGGTTACTAGGCTGGATAGAGTGAGAAATGAGGAGGTGAGGAGGAGAACAGGGGTGGAAAAGGATTTGGGAGATAGGGTTGATGAAAGAATATTAGGATGGTTTGGACACATGGAAAGGATGAGTGAAGAAAGACTAGTAAAAGAGGTATGGAAGGCAGATGTGGAGGGAGTGAACATGAGGGGACGTCCTAGGATGAGGTGGATGGATGGGGTGAAGGGGGCTTTGGGGAAGAGGGGAATGTCTGTTGAGGAAGGAAGGGAGAGGACGGAAGACAGAGGTGAGTGGAGAATGGTTGTATATGGATGATATTGTGATTGCATGAGGAGGAATGGGCAGGGGGGTGGGGGGTGGGGTAGTATGTGTGAGTAAATTTTGACGCAGCCCGAAGGGATTTCTCCCCGTCCTCTCCTTATATGCAAGGGGGGACGGAGAGGGGGGGTCGCCAATTAAATGAAGCGGCCTTGCTGTGGATGTGCTGTGTCTTGCGACACTGCTTCTGACCCAGGGCGGTGGGCAGGGTGCAGGGATGACCCGTCATCCAGGAGGTGCTCAGATGAGAGGGAGGGTGGGAGGGGTGTGGAGTGTATGTAGGGATGAAATGGGTGGGAGTGTTTTTATGCCTTTCCCTTTTTGGCTACCTCCCTTGTAAGGGGGAAAAAGCCTTGGTATATGTATGTATGTATTAAAGAAATCATGGTATCCCTAAGAAATGAAAATAATGTTCAATTGGAGTTAAGGCTCTTCTTACATAAACTAATACATTGTTCTTAATAATAGAAATTACTGACACAAGTACCTCTTGGTTTAACTACATACTGGTACTGCTATGCGATCATTGCGTTGGACATTAATATGGTTCTGGAACCGATCTTATCGATACGAGTACAATACATACAGCTAAACATGTTTGAAACGTGAAACTTTTTTTTCTCCAACTTTAAATATCCTTATTTCAATAATTCGATGTTAAAAAGTATAGAGGGGAAAATAAAAGAAGGGAAAAGGAGAGAAGAGATGGTATTATTGCGTTAGTCTACAGTTGAAATCATAATTATCCTACTGTTTGGCAACACAGCAGAGGGAGAAACCACCAAACTGATGGAGTGATGGAAACGATGCATATCGAACTTGACAGGAATATTACAGCTCCTGTGACTGTGTGTCAACAGAAGGTGTAAAATGGAGGTGCTTATTTAATCTGTTCAATTAATACTTTGGATGTTTATCGGTCTATGTATAAATTTGAAAGCCAGCGTTGCGCAAGGACGTTATGGGGTTTAGTGGAATGACCACGAAGATAAGACGATGAGATATTACATTTTATAAGATTATGTTTTTTTTTTCTTTTCTTTATAATCTACTTATAAGAAGTGTGCACTGCATAACTCTACAGACTAAACGAAGGCCTTATAAAGTGTAAATTTAACTGGAGTCGGAGTCTGTATATTTTTACCGACTCCGATTCCGACTCCAGTGACACCGTAATTACTTCCGACTCCGACTCCGACTCCGACTCCGACTCCACAGCCCTGGGTGGAACCAAGATCTATATAATATGACACAGGAGACTTACCCCGCCACACCTCATATGACTTCCTGTCCCAGTGTTTCTTCGCGGGTACAAAATCTCCCGCCCCACACCTCTTATGTCTTTCATGTTTATCATACCATTGTGTGTATTGTATCTCCTGAAGATGACCTCTGATTGGGTCGAAAGACGTCTAGAGTAAAACAACATGCACCTTGGAGATTCTATCAATACCCTGACCTCCAACCTCCGCTCTCTTATTAGAAATACCGAGAGTATTTCTTACAAGTTGAACAATGCTACTACTAATGTAGACTTCAACAAAGCCTGTATTCAGAATGGCCTCCTTCCAAAAGATACAGTGGGAAAGGACACTGTAGGTGACCGTTACTGTGGCCTGGGCGTCCGTCGCGGCCGGAGTGACTGCTCATGAGAAGGCTGATTTGTGTTGTGGCTGGGGCGTCTGGTTTGGCGGATTCTGAACGGTTCGAGGCTGGGAAGGATGGTGGGGGGCTTCCTGCTGGGTATTCAATGGGGGCTGGCTGCGTTTGATGTGGAGGGCCTCAAGGAGGGCAAGGCTGCGCTTGTCACTTTCTCAGTCTAATTGCCTGCGCCTGCTTGCCTGTGCATGCATGCCTACATGAATGCCTGCCTGTGCCTTCTTGTCTTTGTTTTCTTGCCTGTGCCTACCTACCTACGCTTGCCTTCCTGTGTCTGCTTGCCTATGTTTTCCTACCTGTACCTGCCTGTGCTTGCCTGTACCTGCATGTCAGTGCCTGGTTCCCTGCGCCTGACTAATTGTACCTGCATTGTGTGCCTGCCTGTGCCTGCCATCTTGCTTGTGCACACACACACACACACACACACACACACACACACACACACACACACACACACACACACACACACACACATATATATATATATATATATATATATATATATATATATATATATATATATATATATACATATATATTTATGTATGTATGTACGAAAAAAGCTGGAGTCAAGGAACCATAATGGTGGAAAACGTAGAAAACACCTACTCCTGAGTCTGGTGTTTTCTACTTTTTCCACCATATATACACACACACACACACACACACACACACATATATATATATATATATATATATATATATATATATATATATACATATATATATGAGTAATTCGCAAGTGAACAGCGACATCAATCGGATAATTCATATGATCGTTGCGCAGAGGATTCAAACCTAATGATATGGCGCCTAAGAGGCTCCGAAGATAGTGCCTTAGACTGCTCAGCTGGCGATGGTTAACCATCGATAGGTGAGCGGTCAAAGGCACTGTCTTGGGAGCCTCTTAGGCGCCAGAGTAGTAGGTTCAAATCCTCTGCGCAACGATCATATAAATTATCTGATATATACATATATATATATATATATGTATGTTACAGTGAATCTGTAAAATCAGGGAATATATATATTCCCTGATATTTTCAGGGAATGTGTATAATGTCTGATTCACTCGGGGAATATGTATATTCCCTCAAATTTTCAGGGTATATACATATTCCCTGAAATTTGGGCCTTATAATTATACAGATTCCCTGAATCATATTTAGAATGACAAGGCAAAGGAAAAAAACGAATAAACACATGGATACAATTATCTAATTTATTTATCAGATAAATAAAACTAGTCACATAACAGTCAATATTTAAAACCTCCAAAATCAAGCTAATAAAATTAATTATGAATGGTAATATAGTTATTAAATCAATAAAAAGCAAAACTTGTCAGTCACAAAATAATCAGTAGTTACAACATCGCCTTGTTTTCACAATGCAGGCTTGAATGGCATCGTGAGTTGCATTAACCTTGAGCTTGAAACATTTACATCGATTTGTTTGGCAACGTTTTGAACCAGCACAGTTACATTTGGCGAAACCTTGGCCACCTGACTTCGACTCTTGCTGTACAGCAGATCGAAGAGACACAATCCTATCGGCTGTCACATCGTCTTCGGAGTACAGTTCATACGTACATAAATCAAATTGATTCCTGGTATACTTCCCACTCAGTATGCCACTTTTCACTGCAATCGTGTAATTATCATTTTCGTCAATGTCCACTATCATTCCCATGATATTCCTTGGATCACCACGACTCCTATCCACCATTGGTATCGGAATCGTAACATTATTCCCGACGTTTCCACGGTCCATAATACGACGACTTCGTTTAATCATACGTTCAGCTTGTGAAAGTTTAGCTTCGTACGCACGTTTTCGCTGAGAAATAATATTGTTTTGACGAACGGAGAGTGGTGATGTTGGTTCGACAGAAGGTTGTTCTACAGCAGGTGGTTCGATAGAAGGCGGCTCTACAGATACTGGTTCAACAGAAGGTGATTCTACAGCAGGTGGTTCGACAGAAGTTGGTTTGACAGAAGGTGGTTCAACAGCTGTTGGTTCGACAGGTGGTTCTACAGCAGTTGGCTCGACAGAAGGTGGTTCTATAGATGTTGGTTCGACAGGAGGTTCTACAGTAGGTGGTTCGATAGAAGGTGGTTCTACAGCAGGTGGTTCGACAGATGTTGGTTTGACAGGTGGTTCTACAGCAGGTGGTTCGACAGAAGGTGGTTTGACAGAAGGTGGTTCAACAGATGTTGATTCGAAAGGAGGTTTTACAGCAGGTGGTTCGACTGAAGGTGGTTCTACAGCAGGTGGTTCGACTGAAGTTGTTTCATCCGTAATTGCTGACAGCAGATCGTCCTCACTTTGCAGACGATGAATGTGGAAGAACAGAAGTTATTAGACCTACTTTAGCATCTGATCCAAACAACGCAGCAAATGGTGACCTTTTAATGCCAGAGTGGTAGCTAGAGGTTTTTTTTTTTTATCTGCACAAATTTTAATCCAACTACCCAGTCTGTGGTTTGGTTATCACCCAACCAGGTTACCAACATATCTTTGATATCACAATTGGCACGTTCAACTGACCCCTGGCTCTGGGGATGTCTTGGTTTTCCATGAACCATTACGAGATCAGGCAAAAAAAAGCAGTTTAAGTTCAGTTATAACACTAGCAGTAAACTCCGATCCATTGTCACTGTAAAATTTCTGGTGCGCCAAGTAAAAGAAAAATATCCAAAAGCTGATAAGCAACCTCCGCAGCACGTTTTGATGTGAGAGGTCTCAAGACACAGAACTTTGTAAGGTGGTCTTGCTAAACCATTATCCACTTATAGTTGCCTTGCTTCATTGACTGCATGTCAACAAGGTCAACCTGTGACCTGGAACCAAAGTTCTTTGTCAGAATTGGTCGAACAACAGTCCCTTTAGTTGTTGGCCGTTTACCTTTACGTTGACATTCGATGCACAGTGATTTGTAAATTGATATGGCGTCATGCGTAATATTGGCATATTTTTGGGTTAATTCCTTCACCATCTTATTGCGACCTCCGTGGCCAGTTGCAATGTGAGCACGCTTAATAATATCGTACGTATCCTCCAATTTAGCAAAATAAATTGGCTCCTCATTGGCATTTCGTCTTCTAATCAACTTGAGAACATCACCACACTTAAGAACCTCATACTTCTTCAGCAAATAGTATTCGTGAGGAGTTTTTTTTGGCTGATGTGTCAGTTGCTGTCAGCTCTGCAATAATCTTATTATATTGCTCTTTCGGAAGCAAGACAGATTTCTTCAGTGCATATCTTTTCAATAACTCTTCCCGAAAATATGCTTGTAAATCACACTCAGTTGGATTTGCCATGGTGTTGACACTAGCACAGATGGCGTGTAACTAGCGACTGAAACTTTGTCTGGCCTTGGGGGTCAGCGGGGGGATGGGGGAAGGTAAATAGCGGGAGTCCTACGATGCTGACACTAGCAAAGATGGCGTGTGACTAGCGACTGAAACTTCGTCCGGTCTTAGGGATTGAGGGTGGGGGTGGCGGGGGAAGGTATTTAGCGGGAGTCCTGCGATGGTTCGGTCGGGTCACGATGCCATTCAAGCCTGCATTGTGAAAACAAGGCGATGTTCTAACTATTAACTAGTTTGTGACTGACAATTTTTACTTTTTATTGAGATAGTAACTGTATTACCGTTCATAATTAATTCTATTAGCTTGATTTTGGATGTTTTAAATATTGACTGTTTTGTGACTAGTTTTATTTATGTAATAGATAAATTAGATAATTGTATCCATGTGTTTATTCGTTTTTTCCTTTGTTCTGTCATTCTAAATATGATTCAGGGAATCTGTATAATAATAAGGTCCAAATTTCA
>NC_134788.1:19226901-19279401 GCF_046742065.1 Oratosquilla oratoria | reverse complement strand
ATATCTAGGTCGGATGGGAAAATATCATAATAATAGTAAATTAATAAATAAAAAGTATAATAATGTAAATAACAAATAAAATACATAAATAAATGCATAGATATAGTTGAATAATAAACAAAAAAAGGTAAATAGTAAATAATGACAAATTGACATATAACTAATACTAAATGAAAATCAAACAGACAAATGGTAACAAAACAAAAACAAATAATATAAAATGAATTATAATCATTACAGCATCTTGCATAGGTGTTTATCTAAATGATTCTTAAAGCTTCGAGCTGAACTACGTTGCACTACCTGTGCAGGAAGTTTATTCCATTCATTAACTACACGGTTGGCGAAGTTGTTTCTACCTACTTCCAAATTGAATCTATTTCCGGACAGTTTGAGACCATTGTTTCTTGTCTGATTCTCATTCAGTGTGAAAATTTTGTCACTTTTGATGTCAATTTCCTTTAGAATTTTCAAGACCTGTATCAAGTCACCTCTGAGTCTACGCCTTTTTTTTAGGGAAAACAGATTCATATGTTTTAGTCGATTTTCGTTTGATTTATCTTTTATATTTGGAATCAGTTTTGTGGCTCGCCGTTGTACTTTTTCCAGTCTGTCAATGTCTTTAATGAGATTCGGTGACCATACGGAAACAGCATATTCCAAATGTGAACAAACTAATGATTTATATAGCTTGTTAATGAGTGATGGACTTTTGAAATCAAAAGATCGCGCCATCAGTCCTAGAATCTTATTTGCTTTCTCAGAGGCTGAAATACACTGCTTGGATGATTTGAGATCGTTACTAATAATTACGCTGAGATCTTTTTCACTATCCACTTTTGTTAACGAATTTCCAAATAACTTGTAATCGTACTTACTGTTATTTCTACCTATGTGCATTACCTTGAATTTACTCGTGTTAAATTTCATTAGCCACTTTTCAGACCATTGCTGTAATCTAAATCTTCTTGAATATCTAATTGGTTTAAGTGATTATTTGCCATTCCACACATTTTTGTATTATCAGCAAATTTAGAAACAGTAGATTTTAGTCCATGATCTATATCATTTATATATACTATGAATAGAAGTGGCCCAAGAACGGAACCCTGAGGAACTCCACTTGTAACATTTTTCCATCTAGAAGTTTTTTCCATTTAAAACAACTCTCTGTTTTCGATCATTCAACCAATTACTAGTCCAACTTAATAGGTTACCACTTATTCCGTGTGAAGCTAATTTAGTAAGTAGTCTTTAGCAAAGTCTAGATATATCAAATCTATATTGTTTCTTTTGTCATAACTCGAGATAACTGTGTTGTAGAATTCGAGTAAGTTAGTCACGCAAGAACGTTTCTGTCTGAAACCATGCTGGCTATCATTTATCATACGGTTACTTTCTAATGATGTTCGATAGCATCTCTGATGATAGTTTCCATTATTTTTCCTACGATTGAAGTCAAACTTCTAGGCCTATAGTTATTTGGTTTCTTTTTATCATCTTTTTTGAATATGGGAGTAACGTTAGCTAGTTTCCATTCTCTTGGGACATCTCCGGATATGATGGATTTCTTGAAAATAATTTCTAATGGAACAACAATCTCATTTTTCATTTCCTTTAAGATTCTTGGATGCCAACCGTCAGGCCCTGGTGTTTTATTAACTTTGAGTTTCTCTATACACCTTTTAATTTTTTCTTTTGTTATATTTACCGTAGTGAGTAAATTTACCCTAGACTTTTCACAGGTTTCAGTTTGGAGTTTACTTTGAGGTGTTTCGTTTACGAATACAGAGCTAAAATAATTGTTTAAAATGTTACACATTCCTTCATTTGAATATTCAAGTTGACCGTCAGCAGATAATAGTGAACCAATGTGATTCCTAACAACCTTTTTATCTCTAATGTAACTAAAGAATTCTTTGGGATTTTCTTTGGATTTATCAGCGATATTCATTTCGTATTGTCGTTTTCTTTTCTTTTTTATTGTCTTTTTTAAATATCTCTGTATTGATACATAACTTTCATAGTCATTTGATGCACCCGAGCACTTATATTTCTTATAAGCCTGACTTTTTTTAGCAATACTTTTTTCAGTTTCTCCATCGAGCCACTTTGGGCGAGCCTGATTTGGGGGACGTCTGTCCTTAAAAGGAATGTAAGTTTGAATCATCTTAGTGAGCGTATTTTGAAATATTTCCCACATCTGATCTACAGGTCTTTCGCTTAATTTTGCCTCCCAATCTGTAAGCTGAAGCTCCTGACGTAGTCCTATGAACTGAGCTTTACTGAAATCGGGTATTTTAGAAACACAAGTATCTTTTCTAAAAAAAAATTAGGAGTTTGAATCTAACTAAGTTGTGATCGCTATTTGCAACAGTTTCACCGACTTCTACATCAGTTACCATGCTTTCGCGGCTAGTGATCAATAAATCGAGTAAGTTTCCATATCAATATGGATAATACGAGTAAAGGCTATAGGCTACACAAAGTGCAACGGAAAATGATACAGTTTAAGTAAAATTTGTTTCGCAATGGAAACCAGGTGTTTTTTTTTTATTTATTACCTAAAGCTCTTGTCATACTATCATGATTCTCGTCAAATGTTTTGATTTTCAAAAGCTGTAGGACGACTTCGCTTACGGTATTCTTGACTTCACTAAAGACAATTCAACAACGTGTCTAATATTCGTATTCTATGTTTAACGCCTCTTAGTTCGTCATTCAGCTTCTCAACATATGACACAAAGGTAATATGACATTTGGAGATTCGGAAAAGTGAACAGATTCTAAAAGAAGTCGTTTCTACTCAAACGAACACCTAAGTCGTCTATGTGTGACCGGGGCTTTACACTCCCAGCATTACAAATGCTGGATCACGTGTGGTTTATCAATGCAATTAAAGAACACTAAAAGTAACAGGCGTAAAATAAACATTATTTAACCTCGAGATTAACTAAACCTGCGGTAATAAAAAATCGGACTTGATAGAGAAATCCTACCAAAAATTACCTAGAGTTCTAAGCCTTTATAAAGACTCTACATAATAATCGCAGCAAAAGACAAAGAAAAATCATAGAAGCTCTGTACATAGCCACCAACAAATGTACAAACAATAGAGTAGATGACATCAAATTATCGGAGACAACAGCACGGCACGCAGCAAAAGAGTGGAAGAAAAGGGGACGAATGATCACCAGAGGCATCCCACAGAGTGTCAGTACGACCAACGCGCAAGAGTTAGAGCCTCCTTGAACTCAGACCTATCCAAGTTCATTACCCACATATTTTTTGTATTTATTGCCAGTATTTGCTGAAGTGTAACATTCTTTCTGAAGAAGCACCATAGTGCGAAACTAGTAAAAGAATAAACTCTCGTTCTATTTGTGTGTTTTTCCCTCTGCCTCTCTCACAACCTGTCAAAATGTCGTCATATATACGTATATATACATATATACGTATATATACATATATAAGTATAAGCAGAGCGCTATCGTATATAACATCTTCAGTGCAAAAAGTACATAGTTAATAGAAATACATAAATTATATATACATGAAAAAGGAACAAGGACAGTTTACAAAAGGGTAGAGGACAATCAACCCCCTGGAAGGTGGACTGTCAGATCGCAAGGGTCAATGCGTCCGCTAATGAGGGTAGGGCGACATTAGGTCACAGTCGCAGGGTATGGATCAAACTACACTCTATTAAGATTCTTACTATCATGTTCTTAGTATAATAGATTGCATGGGCATTATCCCAATCAACTGGATGATTATTCAATTCAACATACTTAAAGATTCCACTAGAATTATTGCCATCCCTAACATTTTTCTTGTGTTGTTCAATTCTAATGTTTAAGGGTTTGGCAGTTCGACCTATGCAAAATTGATTACACATTTTGCAAGGAATTTCATAAATGCTTCCTTTTTTGACTTCAATACTATTATTGATGAACATATGTTTTATTGTACTATCATTTTTAAAAACTACCTTTACGTTAAATCTTTTTAATAATTCTGTAACACTTAACAAATTTTCTTGAAATGGCAAAATTAAAACATTATGATAACTAAAAGGAGATTTTGGTTGAGGAGTTAAAAATGATTTCCTTGCAAAATTGTAAGCAATATTAAGGAATTGTATAAGGTATTTAAATTGTAGCCCAATGTTAAAAACATTTCTGATTTCGTCATCAATAAATTCAGGACTACAAATACATAAAGCTCTGAGAAACATTGAAGAAAAAACTGAACGTTTGATACTATTTCGATGAGAATAATATTAAGGAATATATGAGCTTACATTGGTTGGTTTACGATATATTTTAAATTTAAGGCTGTTGTCTTGACGTAGAATGGTACAATCTAAGAAAGGTTAGGTACAATTTTCCTCAATTTCTAAAGTAAATTTAATAGAATCAACAAGGGTATTCAATTTGGTTAAAAAATCATGGACATTTTTATCTTCTGGCCAAAGACATAGTATGTCATCAATATACCTAAGCCAAGGGATGTTAGGGGGGAAGATTTTGTGTAATACTTTTGTTTCAAAAAATTCCATGTATAAATTACTCAAAACTGGGGATAAAGGGTTTCCCATACTCATGCCGAATTTTTGGGAATAGAAATTACCATTGAATTGAAACTTGCAATCTTTAACACATACCTTAATTAGTTCGATCAATGTAGTTGATGGCAATGGAAGAACATGTTTATTAAGTTCATCTTGAAGGTAAAATAATAAATCATCTATGGGGACTTTCGTGAATAAACTGACTATATCAAAACTAACCAATGTAAACTTATAATTTGGTTTGATATCATGAAGTTTGTCTATTAAATCAGAAGTGTTTGTAACATGAGAAGAAGAGATTGTACCTACTAAAGGGCTAGTTACTATCCTTAGCCCTTATATATATATATATATATATATATATATATATATATATATATATATATATATATATATATATATATATATATATATATATGTATGTATATTATCCGACCTCTGAATGGGCCCAAAAGTCTGTCGGCACGTCGCCGTAACGCATTGCATCCTTCCCTACACAAATTATTATTAGTACGCCTTGCAATATAAGACAAACTAATCAAACTCTTATCCTCTATCCATCACTGAGTAGGTTTAGATCTACCGGGGGACTGACCATTTTTATTTATTGCGTTATTATGTCATTACGCTATTGTCTAACGTTTCCAGAAGATATAATCAAGCGTCTTATGTCCACGTCCTATATGTTGTGTGTTTACGTCAGTTTATTAATTAACCTCCTGAGGCACACTGGCTGACGAGCTGACTTACGGGAAACGTGATTATCCCGTGTCAGCATACTACAATTTCACTGGTGCTGACAATTGACGTCACCTGAAGGAGACTAACATAGACAGTTGAGTGGACTGTGTCTTTCTAAAAATTCAATTATGTGCCTTTTACTAGGAGTAATTAGGATTAGTTTCTCTTTGAAATACGCAAAGTTATTCAGTTGTGAAAAACAGGCGTTTCCTCTGTTCCACCCTACAGCATACATGTAGATGTATTTGCAGTTCTTTGTGATCTAATCGATAAATGGAAAAAAAATACTTCAATAAATGTAAGCACTTATGAGCGGTCTGTTTACATACAATGACCACTCGCACACGCGCACACACACACACACACACACACACACACACACACACACACACACACACACACACACACACACACACACACACGCACGCACACACACACACACAATTTTACAAATGCACTTTATTTTGACAGACGACTGGTTTTTATATTCGAGGACGGGAAGTCCTGGAATGAGCTAAAACACCCGATCAATCGCCTCATCCCAGTTACACACTTCATAGAAACTCTTGATGGCGTCTGTTGATAACTCGCCAGTGAGACGGGGTCGCCGGAACGAGCTGTCTACGAACAACAAGAACTTCGAGATCTTCGAGAACTTCCAGAACTTCGAGACCTTACAAAACTTCGACACCTTCGAGACCTTCCAGACCTTCGAGACCTTCCTGAACTTCTAGACCTTCCAGAACTTCGACACCTTCCAGACCTTCTACACTTTCCAGAACTTCTAGACCTTCCAGAACTTCTACACCTCCCAGAACTTCTACATCTTCCAGAACTTCTATACCTTCCAGAACTTCTACACCTTCCAGAGCTTCGACACCTTCCAGAACTTCTACACCTTCCAGAACTTCTACACCTTCCAGAACTTCTACACCTTCCAGAACTTCTACACCTTCCAGAACTTCTACACCTTCCAGAACTTCGACACCTTCCAGAACTTCTACACCTTCCAGAACTTCCACATCTTCCAGAACTTCTACACCTTCCAGGACTTCAAGAACTTCGAGACCTTCAGGAACTTCTAAACGCTCGGAACCCTTAAGATTTGCGAGACCTTCAGGGTATTCGAGAACTTCGAGATCTTCAGGATCTTCAAGAACTTCTACACCTTCGAGAACTTTAGGAGCTTGAAGACCTTCAGGGGGCTTCAAGATCCTCGAGATCCACAGGGACTTCAAAACTTTTATATTTTCGACAAATTCAAGAACATTTAGACCTTTGAGAACTTCGATATCTTGGAGAACTTCAACAACTTCTAGACCTTCAAGACCTTCGAGATCTTCAGGAGTTTCAGGAATTTCGACAATTTCAAGAGCTTTCAGATCTTCAAGACTTTCAGGAGCTTAAAGAACTTCTAGATCTAGTAATAATGATAGTAATGATGATAATAATGATAATAGTAGTAATAATAATCGTAGTAAAAATAATAATAGTAAAAATGATAATTGTAAAAATTATAGTAATAGAAATAATAATAGTAAAAATAATAATAGTAAAATAATAATAGTAAAATAGTAATAGTGATAATAATTATGGTAATAATAATAATGATGATGATGATGATGATGATGATGATGATGATGATGATGATGATGATGATGATGATGATGATGATGATGATGATGATGATGATGATGATGATGATGATGATGATGATGAAGATGATGATGACGACGACGACGATGGTAATGATGAAGATGATGATGATGACGACGACGATGATATTGATGATGAAGATCATGATGACGACGACGACGATGACGTCGACGATGACAATGATGATGATGACGACGACGACAATGATGATGACGACGACGACGACAATGACGACGATGTTTCCTAGACTGTCTGGCCGAGCAGTCCAATCTCCCCGAGGAAGGCAATGGCTGGAAATGAATTTTCCCATAAATCCCATATAGATTGCATGTTGTGTTGTTGGCGCGCGTAATTTCTACAATGGAATCCTCCAATATGCGTTGAATAGTATGTGGTGAAGTGTAACATCCAGGATAGATATCCACCAAGGTATATAGACAGACAAACACTTGACCTTTGACGATTCATATATACATAAGGCTACATATCAAATATACACTACACTGGGGGTAATACGACGTGCCTGGTGAGTCATATATTCGATATTTTAGGAACCGTTTTTGTCTATTCAGATATAGAAAGACTATACAAACGCTTCTGGTCTCACCAAATTGATGGAGACACTATGAAAGGTCATTGTATCACTACGAAACTCCTCCACACTCTGACGCTTGGCGCCAATGGCATTTGGCATTTGATTACACGTTGCCGTTAGGTGCCAAAGCACCACGTACTCTACCAAGGAGCTCCTTTCCCTGTGCCAACGGGTCTCGAAGTGTGGTGCTCAGTCTACTGACAACAGCCAAACCCAAGCCACCGGATCTCAAAAATACACAAATATATCTTTCTCTATCTGTCATGTAATGCAGTGTTTCTAACCTTTTCTAGCTCATGGCCCACTTTTAACCCATAATTCTTCTGTGGCCCATAAAATTATTAATCAAAGAAATTACTTTTGTTTTATATACTATATAGCTACTAAAAAATTCTCTGTCTAATGAAACAATTATTCATTTATAATTGATATTTATTTTTACAACTTTTTCTATACATGGCAAGAAACAAAAAACTTTCACAAACAGAAAATGAGATTCAAAGAAACAATTATTTTTCTTTAAAATATAAAACCAACTTTGAAATTAAAAAAGAAAAAATATATATTTGTTGCAAATTAATTTACTCAGTAAGATCCTTGTGCCTGGTGCCTCTTTGCAACTTCTTCTATGTTAGGATCCATGCTTGTTAAACATAGACGCAGATCTCCTGTTTTTATGATTTCTAAGCGGTTTCTTGCTTTTGATAGTAGCTGAGACACCTTGCTTAACCCTGATTGTACTAGGTGAGTTGCTGGGAAGGCAATGATATATAGCTCAACTTTCTCCCAGAACAATAGAAAATTAACTACCAATTTCTTTACTTGTCCACAAGTTCCAAAGTCCATGCTTAAATCTAGCTTTGGCAGTATGACTACTCTGCAACTCAAAGTTTCTTGCAATACGATATCAACATCTGCCACATTTATCCCAAATGGATCTACCACCCAATTTGGAATTTCCGTTTCTAGGAGATCTCAGGTGTCTCAGATACTATCAAAAGCAAGAAACCGCTTAGAAATCATAAAAAGAGGAGATCTGTGTCTATGTTTAACAAGTATGGATCCTAATATAGAAGAACTTGCAAAGAGGCACCAGGCACAAGGATCTCACTGAGTAAATTCATTTGCAACAAATATTATAATTTTTCTTTTGTAATTTCAAAGTTGGTTTTACATTTTAAAGAAAATGATTGTTCCTTTGAATCTCATTTTCTGTTTGTGAAAGTTTTTTGTTTCTTGCCATGTATAGGAAAAATGGTAAAAATAAATATCAATTATAGATAAATGATTGTTTCATCAGACAGAGAATTATTTAGTAGCTATATAGTATATAAGATAAAAGTAATTTCTTTGATTAATAATTTCATGGGCCACAGAAAAATTCTGGGTTAAAAGTGGGTCATGAGCTAGAAAAGGTTAAGAAACACTGCCCTGAACCATGATGGCGTCAAACGTCTCCTTGACGAAGCCCTAGCTGGCGAGTGACGTCGTACAAGAGGTACTGCTGGTCGCCCGCGGGGCCCGAGCAGGTGGGTGTGTCCCCTGGGTCCCACCCGACAGGATGACGTTGGCCTCGCCCTACGTACTTACGTATCCCCGTAGAGCCCCCCAAGGTCTTGCGGGAGAACCTGCATGGTGGAGGACGAAAACGTAGGGTGTCACACGGTCAAACCCGGTTTGACAAACACCTTATTCACACGGTTAAACGCCGTTTGTCAAACGTTTGACAACCAAATACCCCGTTCATACGGTCAAATCCGGTTTGTCAATCACGTTTGACAAACAAATACCCACATTCACACGGTCAAACCCGTTTGACAAACCGTTTGACCATGTATATGGTCCTTGATGTAACGTGTGTAACGGATACTGGTGAGTGTAACGGATGCTGATGTGTGAGTGTAACGGATGCTGATGTGTGAGTGTAACGGGGTTATGGATGTATATGTAGCGGGTGCTGTGTGTGTAACAGGTGGTGTCGTGTGTAACGGATATGGACAGGAGAAATTACGCCAATAATGAAGTAGATTGCAAGAGACCATTAGGCCTACACTTGACAACACAGAGTTGAAATAATGTTCTTCCTTTCTACTTACATTTCAGTTTATCAATTTATCATTTGATAATTTATTAGCTTGAAATAAATTTGCGAAACGAGATCCAAATCCTAAAGTCTTTATATTCGTTTTCTTTGCGTTCAATTCCGTGGAAAAAAGGCACATCGGCGTCAATACTGAGCTTATTTTTAGTATTTTGATTAACATATGCAAAAAATAATGAGTATTTACTTCATTACAAATCACAGGAAATCAGACAAGCAATTGCTTCCATTTCTATATATGGGGAATACAATTTTTGTAAATTACCAAAGAACAGCAAATTGATAAAAAAAAAAAAAAAAAATGGGTCAAATTTCGGAATTTTTTTATTTTTATTTTTCATTTAAATTTTAAACATGCATAGGTTGCCAATATTTCATTCTTTTATTTATACATTTTTTTATCTTTGTTTTTCTCAAATAAAAAATTAGAAGGAGCATAGCTTCCTTCCTGTTGGCCAACTAGCTCATCAAACCTCCAACACAACATGCTTGAAGAGTTGTTACACGTTCAGACCAAACAGACAGACAACCTCAGTCGATGCCAAGGGTAGAAGGGGGTAACATGTCCCTTACTCAAGACGAGGTGATGGCAATTGGGATAGTGATTGCCCTCAACGAAAAGAAAAGGAAGCGTTCAAAGTGGACAAAGGACTGGTTACTGAAAAGGGACCACATTTCTCATACCAACTTAATGAAGGAGCTGAAATTACACCCAGATGATTGGCGCAATTATATGCGCATGGACGAATCAACATATTTAGAACTTTTGAATTTGGTCACTCCATTCATTACTTGTAAAGACACCGTTATGAGAAAGTCCATTAGCCCTCATGAACGGCTGAGCGCAACATTGCGTTTTTTAGCAACGGGCAAATCTCTGCAAGACTTGAGATTTTCAGCTCTCATCGCAACTAGCACCTTATCTAGGATTATACCAGAAACGTGTCATGCCATCTACAAAGTTCTTAAGAAGGACTATTTAAATGTGAGTTATGATATTCAAAGTGTAATGTTCCTTTATTGTGGAAAATCAGTACATAGTCAGGATATGTGAAAAATATTGAAAATTTCTGTTGAAATGTGCAATAACTGTAAACACAGTAGTAAACAAAGGGACAGAACCAAACCAATCCAAAAATGTAACTCGTTATTATCTCATTCTTCAAAGGTAAATAATATAGGCCTACAAACGTAATAATGTATAACCGAAAACAAAAATTACCAAGTGAATACCTTCTCAAATCAATCAAAATTACAAAATAATAATAATGATAATAACAATAATAATAATAATAGTAATAATAATAATAATAATAATAATAATAATAATAATAATAATAATAATAATAATAATAATAATAATAATAATAATTATGATAATGATAATAATAATGATAATAATAATAATAATAATAATAATGATACATACATACATACATATACCAAGGCTTTTTCCCCCTTCCAAAGGAGGTAGCCAAAAAGGGAAAGGCATAAAAACACTCCCACCCATTTCATCCCTAAATACACTCCACACCCCTCCCGCCCTTCCTCTCATCTAAGCACCTCCTGGATGACGGGTCATCCCTGCACCCTGCCCACCGCCCTGGGTCAGAAGCAGTGTCGCAAGACACAGTACATCCACAGCAAGGCCACTTCATTTAATCGGCGACCCCCCCTCTCCGTCCCCCTTTGCATATAAGGCGAGGACGGGGAGAAATCCCTTCGGGCTGCGTCAAAATTTACTCGCACATACTACCCCACCCCCCACCCCCCCGCCCATTCCTCCTCATGCAGTCACAACATCATCCATATACAACCATTCTCCACTCACCTCTGTCTTCCGTCCTCTCCCTTCCTTCCTCAACAGACATTCCCCTCTTCCCCAAAGCCCCCTTCACCCCATCCATCCACCTCATCCTAGGACGTCCCCTCATGTTCACTCCCTCCACATCTGCCTTCCATACCTCTTTTACTAGTCTTTCTTCACTCATTCTTTCCATGTGTCCAAACCATCCTAATACTCTTTCATCAACCCTATCTCCCAGCTCCTTTTTCACCCCTGTTCTCCTCCTCACCTCCTCATTTCTCACTCTATCCAGCCTAGTAACCCCCACCATACTTCTCAGACACCTCATCTCAAACACATTCAAACTCCTTCTCTCTTCTTCTCTTATGTTCCACGTTTCTGCCCCATACAGTGCTGTTGGCACAATCACTCCTTCATACAGTCTCCTCTTCGCATCCATTCCCAAATTTCTATTCCTCATTACACTCTTTAATCCACCAAGGCATTTACTCGCTTCTCTCAATCTACATTCTACCTCCACCTTCACTCCACCTTTTCCTGCTACACTTGCACCCAAGTATCTAAAACTATCCACTTCCTCCAGTCGCTCTCCCTTAATGTTCACTTCCAGTCTACTGCCACTTTCACCCCTTGTACATCTCATCACCTTACTTTTACCTACATTTATATTTAGCTTTCTTCTATCACATACTCTCCCAAACTCTGCCACCAGCTTCCTCAATCCCTCCTCTGACCCTGCCACAAGCGCAGTGTCGTCCGCAAACAACAGCTGGCTCACCTCCCACTTTTCTCCATTTTCTTTAACCATCTCCAATCCCTGACCCACTACCCTAGCATTCACCTCTCGCACCACCCCATCCATGTATAAGTTGAACAGCCAGGGCGACATAACGCATCCTTGACGATAATAATAATAATAATAATAATAATAATAATAATAATAATAATAATAATAATAATAATAATAATAATAATAATAATAATAATAATAATAATAATAATAATAATAATAATAATAATAATAATAATAATAATAATAATAATAATAATAATAATAATAATAATAATAATAATAATAATAATGATAATAATAATAATAATAATACCAAACCAAACCAAACCAAACCAAAACAAAATGCCCCTCGTTTGCCAGCCTACTTCTAACTTATAAAACTGTTGCAAGGGCTGAAAACTTGAGAAAAGTTGACAAATATTGGAGTCACTACTGTCTCTATAATGTGAGGGAGGAACTTGAAGACTGTGGTAATGGTGTTGCAAATAATTAACGTGAATGATATGGTTCAGTTGCAATTTTAGAAGAGGCAGTCAAAATCCCATTCTCTGCTTCAAAAAGTACATCAGTTATCAACTTCCTAGCAAAGCTTGCTATTTTCATGTCCAGGGATTCCAGTCTCTCGCCAACGTATTTCTCAAGTCTCATTGGCACTAACACGTCTCTCAAATACTATTTCTAAGTTTCGTGCGACCAAACTTAAAATGTGATCTGATTTAGTAGTGTTATATCTTATGTGTTTCAGTTTCCTGCAACAGAGGAGGAGTGGAAGATTGTTGGAGAACAACTGGAGTCTCGATGTCATTTTCCCCACTATCTGTCTGGGAGGTGTTGATGGATAACACTGCCATCAGGATCAGGGTCTTATTATTGGAATTACAAAGGATACAACAGCCTTGTGTTAATGGCAGCTGTCAATGCGAACTACGAATTCATTATGGCAGACATTGGAACTAATGGTCGCGTATCAGATGGAGGAGTCATTGATAATACAGAATTTGGCAAGCGACCAAAAGATGAAAAGCTCTGCATCCCACATGAGTCAATAACAGCAAATTCAGAATGTGTTTTACCATATGTTCTCGTGAGTGATGAGGCATTTGCATTAAGGCCCGATTTCCTGAAACCTTATTATCAAAAGGACCTAGATAACGAAAAACAAGTATTTAACTACAGGCTTTCAAGGGCACGGAGAGTGACAGAAAATGCCTTCGGCATTATGTCTTCCCGGTTTAGAATTTTCCACACTTGCATAAATCTCAAATTGACAAGTATTGAAAAGGTAGTTATGGCATCTCTTGTCCTACATAACTATTTGCGTAAAACATGCCCTTCAGACTATTCCCCAGAGGAGTGCTTTCATAGGGAGGATATAGAGTAAGGAAAGTTACCTTGCCAGGTTTATCTGCAGATCCTAATTATTTAGCAGGTTTGCAAAACGGTCAAGGCTCACGAAATTATCCTGAGATTGCAAAGGTAGTAAGGGATAGATTTAAGGATTACTTTGTAACTGTGGGTGCAGTAGCATGGCAAAAGGACTTCATATAAATCATGAAAATAGGTAAGTTACACCTAGTCTACAGAGTAATGCACACCTCCAAATCTACACAGTATGACTAAAATTGTGTAACATATTGTACTAATCTTTCTTCCCAAAATAAATAAATACGATGATTATGATAAGTTTAACTGATTCATGAATCAAATGCTTCATTTAGACCTATGTATGGCTCAAGTTTAACCCTCAAAGCTGGTGGCCTCTTGGAATCTTAATGAAATCATGTTTTGTAATCCAGAATTGTATGAAACTTCAAACTAATATTCCAAAGAAGTCAGACACATTTTAAAAATCACTGATTATATGGAAGTGCCCATAAAACTGAATAAAATCATCTACCCATGACAAAAAAAAATCAAATAAGATAAGAGGCCAAATCATTGCAACTCACCTCTTTATCAACAGAATGCAAACATGATATACTTTCTCGTGGCACGTCTTGATGACATATGAACGTCATGTCTTCAAAATACCATAGAGTGGGTGTGTATATTTCATCAGTTGATTTGCCAGACTTCTTGGAGGTCTCATGTTTTCGAAGTTCCTTTCTAAAAGAGCTACGAAGACAGTTGATTTTTTTTTTTTTTCACCACATAATCCCGCGTGCACTGAGGGTCAAGTTCTTTTAGCTTCCCATGCACTTCATATTTACCTTTATTTCTTACATTCCTAATAGAGTATTCTTTCGATTTCACCTTCCACAATGCTATATGCTTCCTATATATGTCAATGAAGTCCACCATAATTTCCCTTTCCTTGTCCTTAACGGAACATGTATCATTCATTTTGGAAACAATCGGCAACTCGGTCACTGAATGAGCGGCTATATACATGTTACCTCCGTGAGAAAAGTCCAAATTAACCGAGCAAGTGGGTCTGCCCCACATCTATTATATCTCTTACTTCCTTCCATTTCGTTCTTTCCTTCCACCAAACCCCCAAATCCCCCCTCCCTTCCTCTCCCCCATCTTCCCTATCCTGCCCTCTATATGTATATATTTAAGTATGTATGACGGTTGGAGACTGATGTGTGTTCAGACGTTCATGCATGGACATGAACGAGCAAGCTCCGCCCACAAAAGTCAGGCCCAATCAGACATCCGTCCAACACGTTGGTCCAACGTGTTTACCCTTTTCACATGTTCAGACATACCCTCAAACATCGTGTTGTCAAACGTGTTGGCCAACATGTTTGACCGTGTAAAATCCCCTTTAGAAAGGGGGACCAAATGTTTCATCATTCTCCACTAAGTTAACAATGTATACACAATCATATGTGAAAATTTCATGTCAATGAGATGAATACACATGGCAGGGCAAGGAAAAAAATAGAAGCCGATATCTCGAAATGTAGTTTTTTGGACTTCAAATACTCTCACAAAATCGGTAAAAACGCTGATCAACTTACGTTAGGTATCATTTTATACTTCAACTATATATATATATATATATATATATATATATATATATACATATATATATATATATATATATATATATATATTGTAGGAATTAAACGTTTTAGTTTATAAAAGAAGAAGAAGAAAAAAAAAAGGAGTCAGGAGTCCCCCAAAAATTCTATTTCAAAGACAAAACAAATTGAAAAACTAATTCCTTCAAAATGTAGATATATGAACAAAGTTTCTATGATAAACTTTTCAATTCAATTAAATGAAAAATTAATTTTCTGAGGTAAAAAAAAAAAAAAAAAAAAAAAAAAAATTTTTTTTTACCCACTATCATTCAACCAAATTTGATTAAATTTACAGAATAGCATTCTTTTACACCAGTAAACGACATATTAAAATTCCAGCGCAACTGAATGAACCAGAAGCGAGATACGAGACCAAGGAGTTTTCGGGGGCGGCCCTCCCTAACTGACATAGCCAATAAATTAGAAATAATCGCATGACACAGGCAGCTACATTTGGCCTTTATTAAGTCTTTCTGACTGATCATTAATGGCACCCGGAATCACAAACCAAGAAAAGCAATTTAAAGAATATAAAGAAATACTATATTAAATGTGGATAGAAAAAGAAAGCACAAGAAAACAAACTCTACAGTAAGATATAAAGAAAACAAAAAGAATCCTCGAGGAGCTGTCGATATAAAGACTACAACTCCATACCTACATCTACATCATCTACCTCATGTAAATTCAACTTATACTGCAACAGTAAAAAATTTGAATGAATATATATGAAAATTGTACATCTGTGAGTGTAATAAAAGATAAGAAATAATTTAGGCCAACAACATGCAGGAAATTCATGTCCTATGAGCTCCAAAACAGACATACAGTAAACATACACATAGAATAATGTACCCAAGAGTAAATGGAGGTATAACCGATCTTGCTTCTTAGAGTCTAAAAATAAATAAATAAATAAAATATGCTAAATACGCCTCTTCTTGACAGATATTTACCATTTGTCCGAAAAAATCTCGAACTGGCAATTATATTATTATTGTTCAATCAGTTGTCGTCATGGTCCAGTGATGCCACCTATATAGATTAAGCAAAATATCTACATATATTGTGGTTCATTTCAGGTTGTCAGACTTTACTAAATGATTATGCTTAATTGACAGATTTTTAAGACCCCAAGGCTAGTGGAAGTTTGTATTATTTAATTAAGTCACCCATTAAAAACACATCTTCTATGATGAACCTGAAGCCATCTATTGAACCTTCTTACACTCTGTGTTGGTACACAAGTTCAAATTGCAGTAATAACCAAGCTGAACTTGATTTACGGTATCAGTAACAGGTTTGTATTGACACTGATTTTACCATGAGCGTAATGTATGTTGTACAATAAATGATCTTTACTGGGCCAAAGCATGTTACGAATACAATGCTTGTCATATCTTCAATCTTGGTTAATTTTTATGATAAATGTGGGAAAATTCCTGAGGAACTATTCTTCAGAAAAACTATCGGCTATGGCTGTTATTTACCTTGAATATTTTTGTTTTTGATTGATAAATGTGTATTGACTTTCTTAAGATATCAACTTATGAATATGTAGTCAGCTTAGGTAAAAGCCCAATGAGCTTGGTCCATTGTGTGGTACCTTGGGGGAACCCAGTGTGCCTATTCATCATGTTATTATCAGGTATATTATGGTTTATATACTATTATTATTTTCTATCAATAAATATGCACTGACATAAAAATCTAAACTTATAAATATGAAGAGAACAAAATTGTGATAGATTGCCTACTTCACAGGTATGCAAAGGCCCAATGTACCTTGTACATTTCTTTTTTATGAATGTGAAATAAATAGCTTATATCAGTTCTAATTTTTTTTGGCAATTTTCTATTGTGCAGCCCAAACGTCCTAGGTTGCATCCATAGCTGAAATGTCCTAGATTCAGGACATTTTGGCTGCATTCTAATATACCGCTTTTAGGTGATATCTTATTACAACTTATCACATTTGAGTTAAAACTTCTTCACTGAGTCAAATATGAAATATTAGATTTCTTTTTTAATTGGGCACATGTGTATACTCCACCATATACATGATGAGTAATATCACTCACTCATTCACTCACCCCACTCACTCACTCACTCACTCACTTGTCCGCCCGACTGTCCGTCACCAAGCGCATCCTCTCAATCTTGCTGACTGGGCGGTTGCCGACTGAAGGCTATTTAGTCTAGCAAAATGGTGCTGGTCAGAGAGGGAGATGTTGCAAGCGTTGGTGATATCTAAGATGTAAGTAAAAGCTAATGGGTTACTAGTGTTTAAATCCCTTTTTGCGGCTTCTCTTTGGCACTTTGGAACTAATATCTCGACAGATAGACACAAACAAAATGATAGTGTTCAAGTTATTAAGTATTCATCATAATTGAAGAAGTGATTGACGTTGTGTAAAATATAGAAGAAATTGTGAAGAAGTGAATTTGTTTAATAAATGAAAAAGGTGTTGCATTGAGTTTGGTGTTCCCGCCTTAAGTTCTGTCTAATGTAACCACTCAACACCGATTGAGGATACACATGTACGCAATCTAGCATTAGAAAATTAAATATTAATTTTATAGATTAAAATATATAAAGGTAATATGCGATTTCCTTGGCAGAAATAAATAAAACACTTTGCTACAAGCAAATCTACTTATGAATGAAGCTGCTAGGGTACAGTCGAGATCCCATGTTGTTGTCTGTCCAGTCCAGTCACTGTCAGTTAGACTATGGCTTTCACATCGTGTACCAGGTGTTGTCCAACTCCAGGTGACATTAATTTCAATAAGCACTGTTCTATAGACAATAGGGCTTCCTTGGACATTATGAAAGAAAATGGGGTTCTGCCATCATCTGTTAATGGCCCGATGTACAATAATAATCAGGGTGTCAGCATCCATGACGACGACAATGACCCGAATAATCTTTAGAATTTAAGGTATTGAATTACTAAATATAGGTTAGGCTATGCAGGTTAGGTAGGTTAGGTTAGAATAGACTAATTTATCATCCTTTCATTACTTCAACCTCACCATTTATCAGAATCAACATAGCATATCTTTGTGACTTCATTAGTAAATTGGTTTTAGCAACTTTTTTGTTATTAATTTCTGCCCAAAAAAATCACTTATTACTTTGATGTACTATAATTGACAAAATTATTAATTTTCTATTGCTAAATCACATAGGTGTGCAGTTCTGAAAATTTACTAAATGTGAGATTTTTTTTGTATTTCATTGATTCATTATAAGTTCATATTTACTTGATTCATAGTCTTGATATAGACAAAGAATTTAAGGCTCATTAGCAAATTTTTATTTATTTAATTCAAGTACGTTTTCATACAAGTCATATAAATACAATGTGTTAGAAAATTATTTATATTTTTTATTCACTGTTAAAAACTGGTCAAAGTATTTCACTCGATATTATATGAACTGCTCAGACTTTGACTCCTCAATTGATTAACACATGTATCAAAGTACTCAGGAATGAAGTGGAGTATATCTTTTTAGGATAAAATGATTTTCTGTGTTTTCTTGGTTAATAATAAATAAATTATCTTACAATATGTTCTGAAGCAAAACTAATATATCAGGTGTTCAAATGGGTGTGTAAATTTTTTTTCAAAAATGTTTATTTACCCTTATGCTACAGGCTAATAGAAAATTTTATTCTTTTAAGGTTGTCAGACACTTTCTTGCTTAATGTTGGCCTGGGAAGTATCAAAATATACATATATATATACATACATATATATATATATATATATAGAAATATATATGTATATATGTATATATATATACTTATGTATATATATATATATATGTATATATATATGTATATATATATACATATATATATATATATATATATATATATATATATATATATATATATGTTGTATATATATATATTGTGTGTATTTACCTATGTGTGTATTTACCTAGTTGTATTTTACGGGAAGGGGAGCTATGCTCGTGGGGTCCCGTCTTCATATCTCATTTTATCTAAACTCTTTTTAAATTCATGTATTGTTTTTGCACACACCACTTTCTCATCTAACTTGTTCCAACTGTCTATTACTCTGTGAGGAAAGCTGTTCTTTTTCAAATCTCTTCTATAGCTGTCTTTTTTTATTTTCTTTCCGTGTCCTCTAGTATTTCTGTCATCCCATTTTATCAGATTCTCTCTATCAGTAATTTCTATGCCTTTCATGATTCTGTATATAGCTATCAAATCTCCTCTCTCTTCTTTGCTCTAGTGTCTGTAGTTCAAGTTTTTCTAGTCTCTCTTCATATGATAGTTTTGAGAGTGTTGGTCCCAATTTTGTAATTGCTCTTTGTATTCTTTCAAGGTTTTTTTTATACATTTTTTTGTATTTGGTGACCATATCGTTGCTGCATATTCCAATCTTGGTCTTATCAAGGTGATTAGGATTTTCTTCACCATTTCTTCATCCAGGTATGTAAATGCAACTTTGATTGTTCTTATTAAGTTATAAGTTTCTCCAAAAATCTTATTTATATGTTTCTCAGGTGACATATTATTCATAACAATGACTCCCAGATCCTTCTCATTTTCTACTTTTTTTATTCCTTCTTCTCCCAATTTATATGCTCCTGTTATTCTGTTTTTGCTTTTTCCAAATTCCATTATACTACACTTTTTTGTATTGAACTCCATCTCCCACTTCCTACTCCATTCCTGTACTTTATTTAGATATCTCTGTAGTGATTCACAATCTTCTTCAGTTTTCACTCTTTTCAGTAGTTTTGCATCATCTGCAAAGATGCTCATATAGCTTTCAATTCCTTCATCCATATCATTAATATATATAGCAAACATTATTGGGGCCAGAACTGTTCCCTGCGGAACACCGCTTATTACTTCATCCCATTTTGAGTGCTGGTTTCTTATCACTACTCTCATTTTTCTTTCTTGCAAAAAGTCTTCCATCCAATTTAGTAGTTTGCCCTGTATTCCTCCTTCAGTTTCTAATTTCTTAAGCAACTTCTTATGTGGTACTTTGTCAAAAGCTTTCTTTAGGTCTAAAAATGCACAGTCCGCCCATCCATCTCTTTCTTGTATTATATCTATTAGCCTTGAATAGAAACATATTAAATTGGTGACGCATGATCGTCCTTGTCTGAATCCAAATTGCCTTGGATTTAACACTTTGTTTTTTTCTAAATATTTTACCCATCTACTTTTGATAATTCTTTCACAAATTTTTGCTATTGTACTTGTTAGAGAGACTGGTCTATAGTTGGTAGGGTCTTCTTTATTTCCTTCTTTATATATAGGTACTATATTTGCTTTTTTCCAATCTTCTGGAACTTTTCCTTCTTTCAAGGAACTATTTAGTATGCTATGTATTTTGTCTGCCAGTTCATTCCTGCATTCTTTCAGTATCCAGTTTGCTATTTCATCTGGTCCATGCGATTTTCTGACATCAAGATTACTCAAGTGTGTCAATATTTCATTCTTTGTTACTTCTATTTCTTCCATAGGGGGGACTTTCTCTTTCCATTCATTCTCTTCAGGTTGTATGTTCTCCCTTGTAAACACTGATTTAAAATGTTTGTTCATAATTTCCGCCATTTCCATTTCCTCAGTGTATTCAACTCCCTCTTGTCTTAATTTCTCCAAGTCTTGTTTGTTTTTCAGTTTATTGTTTACAAATCTGTAGAATAGTTTTGGTTGATCTTTACACTTTTCTATGATATCTTTTTCATATTTTCTCTTTTCCTCTCTGCACGTTTGTACATATTCATTTCCATAACAGGTATATATTTTCCATTTTTCAGGTCTTCTGTCTTTTTTCCATCTGGTCCAGGCTTTGTCTCTTTTGTCTTTTAACTCCATACAACTTTTGTTGTACCAGCATTTTACATATTCTTTTTCTTGTTTTTGTCTTGGGACATACTTTTCCACTCCTTTTTTTTTTTTTTTTTTTGGGGGGGGGGGGCTGTCCCCCCACCCTCTTTAAATCCCTGGAAAATATTCTCACTTTCTACTGTATTGCTCTTATCTATACTTCTAATCTTTACATTTTTATTAGACATTTCATCGTCGCTCAGCTGGTCGGGGGGCCGTTTGTTTACCTTTCGCCTGTCTGCCTGGGCCAAGTCCTCTCCTTCCTCATTTCCTTCCATTTCCCTCAGCAATCCCTCCCCTTCTCCTCTTTCCCTACTTTCCTACTACCCCACGAGCATTTTCCCCCACCCTGTAAATACAATAGGCACTTCTCTTTGCGTTGGGATCCACGAAACTTCAATTTTCTTCAGAACGTCTTCTAAGCCGTCCGTTCGTTGAAGTGTGTGTGTGTGTGTGTGTGTGTGTGTGTGTGTGTGTGTGTGTGTGTGTGTGTGTGTGTGTGTGTGTGTGTGGAACAAGAAGGACAGGAGGAAATAGAAGGAAGGGTAGTGAATGGTGGGATGAGGAAATGAAGAAGGTTGTAGAAGAGAAGAAGCGAGCTTACACAGATTGGTTACAAAATAGGACGAGGGAGTCATATGAGACGTACAAAGAAAAGAAAAGAGAAGTAAAGAAAAAGGTAAAGGAGGCAAAGAGGAAAGCAGATGTAAAATGGGGTAAGAGTATAACAGAAAATTTTGAAAGTAATAAAAAGGTATTTTGGAGAGAAATTAAGAGAGGAAGAGGAGGCGAATCAAGTAGAGAAGAAAAGGTAAAAGGTGCACATGGAGAGATGATAATGGAGAAGGCAGTAAGGGGAAGATGGGCAGAATATTTTAGGGAGTTGCTAAATGTGAAGGAGGATAGGGATGTAAAAATTGCTGCAGTGGGAAATGCTAAGAAAATGATAGTGATGAGTGAGAAAAATGGAGGAGAATTAAGGAAGGATAAAGTGAAGGCAGCTGTTAAGATGATGAAAGCAGGTAAAGCATCTGGTCTGGATAGATGCCATGCAGAATGTCTTAAAAAAGGAGGTACAATGATGGTGGACTGGTTGGTGAGGTTATTTGATGTTTGCTGGAGAGAAGGTAGAGTGCCGGAGGACTGGAGGAGTGCTTATATAGTTCCACTTTACAAGGGAAAGGGGGACAAGTGTGAATGTAGTAGTTTCAGAGGGATTAGCTTGTTAAGTGTAGTTGGGAAGGCTTATGAAAGGATCTTGATTGAGAGGATTAGGAGAGGAACAGAGGGAGTGATTGGTGAGGAACAGTGTGGATTTAGGACAGGTAGAGGTTGTGTAGATCAGATCTTTGTGGTAAGACAGATATGTGAGAAAGCTATAGGAAAGGGGAAGGATGTTTTTTTGGCCTTTATGGATCTGGAAAAGGCTTATGACAGGGTAGACAGAAAGGCACTGTGGGAGGTTATGCGGATGTACGGGATAGGAGGAAAGCTTCTGGGAGCTGTCAAGAGTTTTTATGAGAGTAGTAGAGCTTGTGTCAGGATTAGAAATGGAGAGAGTGAGTGGTTTGAGGTAAAGGTGGGACTTCATCAAGGATGCATTATGTCACCCTGACTGTTCAACTTATACATGGATGGGGTAGTGCGTGAGGTAAATGCAAGGGTAGTGGGTCAGGGATTGGAAATGGTTAAAGAAAATGGAGAAAAGTGGGAGGTGAGCCAGTTGTTGTTTGCGGACGACACTGCGCTTGTGGCAGGATCGGAGGACGGATTGGGGAAGTTGGTGACAGAGTTTGGGAGAGTGTGTGATAGAAGAAAGCTGAAGATAAATGTGGGTAAAAGTAAGGTGATGAGATGTACAAGGGGTGAAAGTGGCAGTAATCTGGAAGTGAGCATTAAGGGAGAGCAACTGGAGGAAGTGGATAGTTTTAGATACTTGGGTGCAAATGTGGCAGGAAAAGGTGGAGGTAGAATGTAAATTGAGAGAAGCGAGGAAATGCCTTGTTGGATTAAAAAGTGTAATGAGGAATAGAAATTTGGGAATGGATGCTAAGAGGAGACTGTATGAAGGAGTGATTGTGCTAACAGCACTGTATGGAGCAGAAACATGGAACATAAGAGAAGAAGAGAGAAGGAGCTTGAATGTGTTTGAGATGAAGTGTCTGAGAAGTATGATGGGAGTTACTAGGCTAGATAGAGTGAGAAATGAGGAGGTGAAGAGGAGAACAGGGGTGGAAAGGGAGTTGGGAGATAGGGTTGATGAAAGAGTATTAGAATGGTTTGGACACATGGAAAGAATGAGCGAAGAAAGACTAGTAAAGGAGGTATGGAAGGCAGATGTGGAGGGAGTGAACATGAGGGGACGTCCTAGGAAGAGATGGATGGATGGGGTGAAGGGGGCTTTGGGGAAGAGGGTAATGTCTGTTGAGGAAGGAAGGGAGAGGACAGAAGACAGGGGTGAATGGAGAATGGTTGTATATGGAAGATGTTGTGATGTATGAGGTGGAATGGACGGGGGGATGGGGGGTGAGGTGGTGTGTATGAGCAAAATTTTGACGTAGCCTGAAGGGATTTCTCCCCGTCTTCTCCTTTATATGGGGGGACGGAGAGGGGGGTCGCCGATTTAATGAAGCGGCCTTGCTGTGGATGCGCTGTGTCTTGCGACACTACTTCTGACCCAGGGCAGTGGACAAGGTGCAGGGATGACCCGTCATCTAGGAGGTGCTAAGATGGGAGGGAGGGTGGAGGGGTGTGGAGTGTATTCAGGGATGGAATGGGTGGGAATGATTTTATGCCTTTTCCTTTTTGGCTACCTCCCTAGTAAGGGGGAAAAAGCCTTGGTATATGTATGTATGTATATATATATATAATATTATATATATGTATATATATATATATATATATATATATATATATATATATATATATATATATATCACAAAAAAGTATTGCCGTGGCACATTAGTAAAATAAACTTTTTATCCCACAGTCGGAAAAAGAAGACACTAATGTCGAACGTTCTGTATATTTCGATCACTAACTGTGACCCTCTTCAGCAGAATGAATACATAGTGGAAGACATATACATATATACAAAAAATGTGTGGGGAAAGGAATGAGCTCAGGTTACATGACCGACGCTCCACGGGTCACGTGGGGTTTTGTGACCTTGGAATAAATGAGTTAGCACTTGGTTGACTGCTGAGGTAGTGATGCAGTCAGGTGACCACTGACCATTTGATATGTTGAAGTTAGGGAAATATTTTATCAGGGAAGACTCGATTATTTTCCTTCTGAAGCTACATTTTGATTTATGAATTATTTCAGCATCACCCCAATGCATGCGGTGATCTTTATTTGCAATGTGCTGAAATACCGCGGAACTCTCTAGACCACATTTTACGGAATTTTTATGCTCTTTAATTCTGGTTGCCAAATCTCTTCCAGTTTGTCCCCAATAAACAGTATCACAATCTAAACATGGCAGCTTATATACACCTGGGTTAATGTCACTTGATGGTCTGCGGTGTACATTAACTATTTTCCTAAACAAGATATTAGGATAGTTGAAGATGATATTGATATTTTCTTTAGGTAATAATTGGGACATTTCATTTATGGAACCATTATAGGGTAATTTTATATGTCATCTTCAACTATCCTAACACTGTATTACTAACGTAGTTCTACCACTCATCACTCACACCACAACAGTCACTCACTACCCTCACTGTCCAATTGTTCTGGCACATCCACATCCACCTGGACTTCCACAGCTGCAGGGTCATCCACATCCTCTTCTGTCATGTCTTTTTGCACTGGTGCTTTTTTGAAGAATTGCAACACGGTGGTCTGGCGCTGTTTCTTTTGAAATTCTATGTGTAGCAGAACACTGGATCCATGACTTTCCTTCTAACTGTGCTGTTACGTTCCACATTGGGGTCCATGTTTTCAAATTTGTCAATAGAGTCCTTAAGTTGTGCCAATGCTTCACTAAGTCCCTTGGCAGGGCCGCTGGTGCTTGCAGAAGACGATGAAATGACATTTTGGGACCATGATGATAGGCTGGTAGTACAGTATAATAGTATGCTGATATGAGGAGGTCTGTTCTCGTTGTTAGTAGCAGAGCGAAAGAGGCCTGTAAGCCAGTAAACAATGAATGAGGAGCGGGAAGGCCCGCCACCTGTCGGCCGGCCGCGGAACTCTCTGGCGGACAGTTTGAAAATGCGGTTGGGCCAAATCGCGTCTTAGCAAATAAATAGCGTAAATTAAATTAATTCTAATATTTTTTAGGTCGCGTTATAACAAATTCGCGCACATCAAAGACGCGTAAATCGAGAGTTACCTGTATATATATATATATATATATATATATATATATATATACATATATATATATATATTATATATATATGTATATGCATAAATACATATATAAACTATATATATATATATATGCACATATATATTATATATATCATATATATTATATATATATATATGCATAAATACATATATAAACTATATGCAAGGTAACCACTTAAGAAAATAAACAAACGGATCTGAGCGCTTTCGTATATTACATCTTCAGTGTAATTTACACTGAAGGTGTAATATACGAAAGCGTTCTGATCCGTTTGTTTATTTTCTCAAGTGGTTACCTTGCACTTATAAAACACACGTTCCTAGTGTTCTTATTGCATATAAACTATATATATATTGGTGAAGCGTGGCAGGAGATTCTCTCCTATTGTTCGAGCACATACGTGTGACCTCCCTCAGTTTCTACACGGTTTCTTCTCCCCGTGCTTTTTACTTCATTTTAATATGCTCCCTTTTCCATTCTTATTCACATCAACTGAGGATGCAGAAAGATCTGCGAAATGTTTTGAAATTTGTTCTGCTTGTATTTTGTTTTTTACTGTATTATTTGTACTCTTTTCTTGAATTTTGTTTACTGTGTGCTGTATTTTTTGTGTTCATTATAACTTTTGTTTCCTATGAGTTTTGGAAATATGATTTACTCCCTTTCCCCTACCAGAAATATACTTTCCTTAAGCTTGAGAGCTCACGGAAAAAGTTAATTAATAATTCTTTTGCTGTCGTTTTAACAGAATATGCATCAGAGAGAATCTCTTGCCACGCTTCACCAATATATACAGTATATAGTTTATATGCAATAAGAACACTAGGAACATGTGTTTTATAAATACAAGGTAACCACTTAAGAAAATAAACAAACGGATCAGAGCGCTTTCGTATATTACATCTTCAGTGTAATTTACACTGAAGATGTAATATATGATAAACTATATATTTATATATATATATATATATATATATATATATATATATATTATATATATATTATATATATTATATATATATATATTTATATACATATACATATATGTATATATATATATGTATATATATATGTATATATATATGTATATATATATATATATATATATATATGTATATATATATATATGTGTATATATATATATGTATATATATATATATATATATATATATATGCATAGATACATATATAAACTATATATATACATATATATATTATGTATATTGTATATGTATATTGTATATGTATATATATATATACATATAATATATGTATATATATATATATACATATATATATATATATATATATATATATATGCATAGATACACATATAAACTATATATATATATATACATATATATATATTATATATTGTATATGTATATATATATGTGTGTGTGTATATATATTATACATATATATGTGTGTCCTGGTGCGTGTGTATTTTTACCTAGTTGTATTTACTTAGTTGTATTTTATGGGAAGGGGAGCTATGCTTGTGGTGTACCGTCTTCATATCTCATTTTGTCTAAACTATTTTTAAATTCATGTATTGTTTTTGCACACACCATTTTCTCATCTAACTTGTTCCAAATGTCTATTACTCTGTGAGGAAAGCTGTTATTTTTCATATCGCTTCTATAGCTGTCTTTCTTGATTTTCTTTCTGTGTCTTGTATTTCTATCATCCCATTTTATTAGATCCTCTCTATCAATAATTTCCATGCCTTTCATGATTCTGTAAATAGTTATCAAATCTCCTCCCTCTTTTCTTTGCTCTAGTGTCTGTAACTCAAGTTATGATAGTTTTGAGAGTGTTGGTGCCAATTTTGTAAATGCTCTTTGTAGTCTTTCAAGTTTTTTTTTATAATGTTTTTTGTACTTGGTGACCACATCGTTGCTGCATATTCCAATTTTGGTCTTATCAAAGTCATTAGTATTTTCTTCACCATTTCTTCATCCAGGTATGTAAATGCCACTTTGATTGTTCTTATTGAATTGTAAGTTTCTCCAAAAATCTTTTCTTATTATATGTTTCTCAGGTGACATATTATTCATAATAATGACTTCCAGGTCCTTCTCATTTTCAACTTTTTTTATTCCTTCACCCAATTTATATGATCCTATTATTCTTTTTTTGCTTTTTCCAAATTCCATTATACTACACTTTTTAGTATTGAAATCCATCTCCCACTTCCTACTCCATTCCCATACTTTATTCAGATAACTCTGTAGTGACTCACAATCTTCTTCCGTGTTTACTTTTTTAATAGTTTTGCATCATCTGCAAAGAAGCTCATATAACTTTCAATTTCTTCATTCATATCATTAGTATACTGTATATAGCAAACATTATTGGGGCCTGAACTATTCCTTGTGGAACACCACTTATTACCTCATCCCAATTTGAGTGTTTGTCTCTAATCACTACTCTCATTTTTCTTTCTTGCAAAAAGTCTTCCATCCATTTAAGCAGTTTGCCCTGTATTCCTCCTTCAGTTTCTAATTTCTTAAGCAACTTCTTATGTGGTACTTTGTCAAAAGCTTTTTTTAGGTCTAGAAATGCACAATCAGCCCATCCATCTCTTTCTTATATTATATCTATTAGCCTTGAATAGAAACATATTAATTTGGTGACGCATGATCGTCCTTGTCTGAATCCAAATTGCCTTGGATTTAGTACGTTGTTTTTTTTTTTCCAAATACAGGTGCTCCTCGTTTAACGACGACAATTGGGACCAGCGCGCCGTCGTTAACCGAATTGGTCGTTAAGCGAAAGTGTATACATATACGTACATGTACTGTATGTACAATGTCCAGCAATACATGTATCTTTATTTTCGTGTATTTTTCCCCTTTTTATACAGTACATTAAAGCTTTATTTACTGTTTATTTACGGTGGTTAGGTTCCTAAAATTACCGTATATGACCAAATCCGCGTATGCTGACATTCTATATTGAATACCGGGGTATTTTTTTTAGTTTCGACCATGTGCGCAATATAGCAATAGAAAATTAATTATTAATTTTGTAAATTAAATGTATCAACGCAATATGCAATTTTGTGGGCGGAAATGAAAGTAAAAAATACCTTGCTACAAGAAAATATGCTAATGAACGAAGTCGATAGCATAGGCTCGGGACGCCATCTTGTCGTCTGCCAACGTCTCTCACGACGACGACAACGAAGACGAGCCGGATGACATTTAATTTGCAGGTAATGGTTGATTAAACACAGGTTAGGTTAGTTTAGTTTAGGTTAGACGAATTAATTTATCATCCTTTCATTTCTTCGACATCGGCATCTATCATAACAAACATGGTGTACCATTCGTCCGACATGACTTCGTTACTTACGAAATCTGTTTTAGCATTTTTTTTTCATTTCCGCTCACAAAATTGCATATTACGTTGATACATTATAATTTACAAAATTAATAATTAATTTTCTATTGTTATATTGCGCCCATGGTCGAAACTAAAAATTTACCACTACCGGTATACATTGTACCCCAGGTAGTTTTTGAAGCTTGTAGGATGGTAATGTAGACCTAAGCTTCAGAACACTTTACCTCACAGCTAATATCCACCGTACAAGTTAATTTATAACATCATACAAATTTGCCTCAGCCAACTTAATTATCGTACACGACGTCGGAACTTCGGGAGATTTACGTTAAACGACGTCATAAAGCCCGTCGTTACTCCTAGTTGTCATTAACCGAGTAGGTCATTAAACGAGGAGTACCTGTACTTTACCCATCTACTTTTGACAATTCTTTCACAAATTTTTGCTATTGTACTTGTTAGAGAGACTGGGCTATAGTTGGTAGGGTCGTCTTTATTTCCTCCTTTATATATAGGTACTATATTTGCTTTTTTCAATCTTTTGGAACTTCTTCTTTCAAGGAACTGTTTATTATGCTATGTATTTTGTCTGCCAGTTCATTCCTGCATTCTTTCAAAATCCAGTTTGCTATTTCATCTGGTCCATGCGATTTTCTGACATCAAGATTACTCAAGTGTTTCATTATTTCATTCTTTGTTACTTCTATTTCTTTCATAGGGGGGACTTTCTCTTTCCATTCGATCTCTCCAGGTTGTATGTTCTCCCTTGTAAACACTGATTTAAAATGCTTGTTCATAATATCTGCCATTTCTATTTCCTCTGTGTATTCAACTCCTCCTTGTCTTAATTTCTCTAAATCTTGTTTGTTTTTCAGTTTGTTTAAAAATCTGTAGAATAGTTTTGGTTGATCTTTACATTTTTCTATGACATCTTTTTCATATTTTCTCTTTTCCTCTCTGCACGCTTGTACATATTCATTTCTATAACAAGTATATAGTTTCCATTTTTCAGGTCTTTTGTGTTTTTCCATTTGGTCCAAGCTTTATCTCTTTTGTCTTTTAACTCCCTACAACTTTTGTTGTACCAGCACTTAACATATTCTTTTTCTTGTTTTTGTCTTGGGACATATTGTTCCCCTCCTTTTTTTTTTATCAATTTTTGTCAAAATATTCCATTTCTCTTCCACTGTTGTTTCTTCTTTGTATATTCTTTCCCAGTTTTCTTTTTGAAAGAATTCTCTTATTTCATCAAAGTTTGTTTTTTCATACATCATTCTTCCTTTTCTATATTGTTCATTTCTTTTCATGTATTTTTCCTCGTTTAGTTCCAGTTCAATCAATATGTGGTCACTTTTACTTATTGGTGTCATATATTCAATCTTTTCCACTATGTTAGGTTCAGATGTAATTATTAGGTCTAGTCTCGATGGCTCTTCTTCATTTCTATCTCTGGTATTCTCTTGTATCCATTGTGTCATTGTATGGTCAATAATCATCTCGAGTAGAACATTTCCCCATGAGTCGTCTCCACCCTTTACTGTCATCTCTTCCCAGCAGACTTCTTTGCAATTAAAGTCGCCCATCATAACTATTCTTCCTCCATCTTCCATTATCTTATTTAATGTTATTCTTGTGTCTTCTAACATAATTTATGTTCACTCTCTTCCCACGAGGCTGTTTTTGGAGGCACATAGTTTATCACAAACTTTCTGCTCTTTTTATCTCTGTCTTCTACTTCAATCATAATCATCTCTATTGTATTCTTTCCGTATGTGACACTCCTCACGTTTATATCTTTCTTAGTCAGGAACAATTCCACCCCCTTGTTTTGTCTCTCTGTTTCTAATCCAATAATTATATGCATCATGTCCTACACTGTTGGTTGGTAGTGGACCTTTTAATTTTGTCTCTACAATTTCCATTATGTCTGGTTCTTTCTCCTTCAGATAATCATTCAGTTCATTCAATCCTGTTATTAATCCATCTATATTTGTGTAAGACACTCTTAACTTTCTGTTATTTCCATTGTATTTTCTGTTTCCCCTTTGCATTTCTCCGGTATGGCCCATCTCCTCACTTTCATGTTCACTACTCCCCAATAGAATTTCTCTTTTTCTGTCTCTGTTCTGTTCTCGTTTTTTTCCTTAGCTTCTTGTCTTTTCATTTTTTCCTCCTGTCTTTCCTCTCTATTCATTTCTCTTTTTATCCATACCTTTTTATATTGTTCACTGTTTGCTAGTTTCCCTGTTTTTGCTAAGATATTCTTTGCTGTCATTTGTGACCTGAATTATATATTAATTGGTCTGGTCTTATCTGTACTATATTTTCCGAGTCTACACATCTCTTCAATTTGTTTCATGATTTCAGGTTCATCTTCCTGAACAAATTCTAGTAAACTGCTTACTTTTTCTTTTTCCTCTTTGATTCTTGTGGTTCTATTAAGATTATACTTCTCTTCCATTCCTAATATAATTATACATTTCTTTTTATCTGCTAAGTCTCTTACTATATTCTCCTTCTGTCTCATCACTTTAATAACCGAGTTTTCAGTTTGTTCTTTCATTTGCTGTTCGATTATGTCGGTAAATGCAACTTTACTGTTCTCTTGGATTTTTTTCCAACCTTGTGCTTCTTTTGCTATGGACTCTTTATTCTCTTTGTTCTTCTTTAATTCCTCATTCTCATATTTTACTTCTTTAAACTTTCTTTTTAATTCTTCTATTTCATTAGTTAGGTTCTTGTTCACCTTCTCTAATTCTTCTAATTTGTCAACTCTCTGCGCAATCTCTGCCATTTTACCGAACCTATTCTCCCAATGTTCGGTCATTTTTTCAAGTTTTTCCTCTAGTCATGCTAATCGGGGGAGGTAGGTATCCCCCCCCCCCTCATTAAATCCCTGGAAATTATTATCATCACCTTCCATTGTGCTGCTCTTATCTATATTTCTAATCTTTACATTTTTGTTAGTCCCTTCATCATCACTAAATTGACATTTGTTTATATGGCATCTGCCTGCATGGACCAAGTCCCCTCCTTCCTCATTTCCTTCCATTTCCCACATTAATCCCTCCCCTTCTCCTTTTTCCTCACCTTCCAACTACACCACGAGCTTTTACCTTTCCTGTAAATACAATAAGGTACTTCCTTGATGTTGAGATCCAGGTAAATTTTTATTTTTATTTGGAACTCCAATCTTCGCCGTCCATCCAACGAAAGTAAATGTGTGTGTGTATATATATATATATATATATATATATATATATATATATATACATGTATATATATATATATATATATATATATATATATATATATATATATATATATATATATATATATACATACATACACATGTTTCTGCCCCATATAGTGCTGTCAACACAATCACCCCTTCATATAGTCTCCTCTTTGCATCCAATCCCAAATGCCTTTTTCTCATGACACTTTTTCTCCCCCCAAGGCATTTACTTCTTCCATCACCACTCCTCCTCCCTTTCCTAGGGCCACATGTGACTTCAAATACCCAAAGTTATCCACTTCCTCCAGCCTCTATTCTTTAAGACTGACATCCAACTCTCTGCCATCCTCTCTCCTTGTACATCTTATTACTTTACTTCTATCCATATTTACCTTCAACTTTCTCTTATTGCAATCCTTCTCAAACTCCACCACTAACTCCCATAATTCCTCCTCTGGCCCTTCCACAAGCACAGTGTCTTCAGCAAACAACAACTGGCTCACGTCCCACTTGTCTTCATTTCCTTTAACCATCTCCAATTCCCTGCCCACTACCCTCACCTTTACCTCCTGCACCACCTCATCCATAGGCACATGCCTATCACAGCCCCACCTTTCCTCATACCACTCACTTTTTCCATTTCAAATTATGACACAGGGTCTACTAATGTCGTAAAAACTCTTGACAGCCCATAATAGCTTTCCCCCCAATCCCATATATCTGCAAAACCTCCCACAATGTCTTACTGTCTACTATCTTATAATCCTTTTCCAAATCTATAAAAGCCCCAAAACAATCTTACCTTTTCCTAAAGCTTTCTCACATATGTTCCTTACCACAAAAATCTTTTTCATGGAACCCCTTTCTTTCCTAACCCACACTGTTCCTTGCCAATTACTACCTCTGTTCCTCTCCTAATCTTCTTAATGAAATCCATCCCATATACTTTCCCAACTACACTCAACAAACTGATCCCTCTGAAACCACTACACTCACATTGGTCCCTTTTCCTTTGTAAAACAGAACTATACAGGCACTCATCCAGTCGTCTGGCATTTCATCCTCCCTTAGACACACATTAAACAACCTCACTAGCTAGTCCACCATAATTGTACCTACCTTCTTCAGACACTCTGCATGACATCCATCTAATCAGGATGCTTTACCTGCTGTCATCATTTTCAAAACTATTTGCACCTCTTTTTTTTTTCTTCTATTTCTCCTCCCTTTTTCTCTGTCATTACTGATTTTCTTAGCACCTCCAATGTTACTATCAATCCTTCCATATGCTACTCCACATTCATTAGTGCTCTAAAATACTCTGCCCACCTTCCTCTTAACGCCTCTCCTGTTAACATCTGTCCATCTGTACCTTTTATGTTTACATATAAACACACACACACACACACACACACACACACACACACACACACACACACACACACACACACACACACACACACACACACACACATACACACACACACACACACAACAATCCCCACCCCCCATGAGTGAGTTTACAACAACACAAAAATAAATATCAGAACACCTATCAAACCTTGATGTCAAAAAACACACGGCCCAGATGGAATTGCAAATTGGATTCTAAAGGAATGCAAAGAAGAACTAACGGACAAAATACACAACATAATAAATAGCTCACTCAAAGAAGGAAAGATACCTAAAGACTGGAAAAATGCTAACATTGTACCAATATATAAAGGAGGAAACAAGGAAGAACCCACCAACTATAGGCCAGTATCACTAACAAGCACTATAGCCAAAATTTGTGAGAAAATCATCAAGAATAGATGGGTAAAACATCTGGAAGACAATAACATAATAAACCCAAGACAATTTGGGTTCAGACAAGGAAGATTTTGCACCACAAACTTAATATGTTTCTACTCAAGACTAATAGACATAGTGCAAGAAAGAAATGGATGGGCTGATTGTGCCTTCCTAGACTTGCAAAAAGCTTCTGACAAAGTGCCACACAGAAAATTACTAAAAAAAAAACTGGAACACATAGGAGGAATACAAGGGAACCTACTAAAATGGATGGAGGACTTCCTGACTGGTAGAAAGATGAGAGTAGTGCTCAGAGAACAATATTCAGATTGGAAAGAAGTGATCAGTGTAGTACCGCAAGGATCTGTATTGGCACCAATAATATTTGCTATTTATGTGAATGACATGGACGAGGATGTGAAATGTTACATGACCTTCTTTGCAGACAACGCCAAACTGTTAAGGAAAGTAGAAACTGATAAGGACTGTAAAGCACTGCAGGAAGACCTGAATAATGTATGGAACTGGAGTCAGAAATGGGAAGTGGACTTTCCTACTAAGAAATGTAGCATAATGGAGTTTGGAAAAAGCAAAAATAGAATATCAGGAAAATATACAATTGGAACCAAGGAGGTAAAGATGGTAGGATCTGAAAAAGATTTGGGGGCAATTATCACAAACAATTTGTCCTATGATAAACAGATTAACAAAATTGTCGGGGAGTCTTACAACTTGCTAAGATCAATAAAAGTGGCATTTGCATACTTGGATGAAGACATGATAAAAAATATATTGGTTACATTGATAAGACCTAGACTAGAATATGCAGCGACATTGTGGTCACCCAGTACCAAAAAGAATATAAAGAAAATAGAAAGAATCCAGAGAGTAGCAACAAAAGTGGCACCTGCACTTGCAAACCTATCATATGAGGAGAGATTGGCTAAACTGGAGTTACCGGTGCTGGAGCAAAGAAGAGAGAGAGGTGACCCACTGACCATCTACAGAATCATGAAAGGCACAGAGATACTTGATAGAGAGGACTTACTAAACTGGGACAAGAGAAACACAAGAGGATATGGAAAGAAAATCAGAAAACATAGCTACAGAAGAGAACTGAAGAAAAACAGTTTTCCAGATAGAGTAGTGGACACTTGGAACAAATTGGACAATGAAATAGTATGCGCAAAAACAATTCATGAGTTTAAAAGCAAACTAGACACTGTGAGATACAAAGGCGGGACACCACGAGCATAGCTCCCCTTCCTGCAAAACACAACTAGGTACAGCTAGGTAAATACACACACACACAGTGATAGATATCTGGAACAAACTGAATGAGGAAACAGTGAGTGCTAAAACTATCTTTCTTTTCCTGTTGACGTTTCCCATTTTCATATGGGGTTGCCGTTCCTCGCTAGTCATTTCCACTTGTGCTAAAACTGTACAACATTTTGAATACCAACTGAATGCAGAAAGATACAAAAGTGAGTCACTATGAGCATAGCTCTGTTCCTTTAAGATACAAATAGGTAAATACACACACATGTGTGTGTGTATATATATATATATATATATATATATATATATATATGTATATGTATATATATATATATATATATATATATATATATGTGTGTATGTATGTATGTGATTCACCATGGTCTTGGATCATATAATGATTCATGATCGACAGCTATTTCCCTCCCAGAAGAGAGCTCAGACCTTATATATGACTGATCTATGGGTAATGCTGTGACCTTGAATACACACACACCCTGAACTCCCTGCCCACGAGAGTTGGGGTAACGACTCGCAGCACAGCAATACTGAAATGATTTCAGCCCTGGGCAGGATATGAACTCGGGCCGCCATAGTGGTTTCTATGTGTGTGTGCTTGTATAGCATTCTTATAGTTGTTGAACTTCTTTGTAGCATTTTCAGCTTTTCCAATAATTATTTTTCCTTTAAGAAGATGAGGGTAAATTAGGTTTCCATAATCTTCCGTTTATTTCAACATTTCATCTTTAATAAGACAATATGAGGATTAACCTTAATAATAGAGTACAATGGATAGGTACACACTATAAGAAAAATGCAATTGATATGAAACAATGAGAAATATCTCGTATATTGTTGATGATAGGGAGGGAGGCTGCCACTGACCGACCAAACACCTTTGTTAACGCACAGCTAAACCAGTTGACATTTCCAGGCAGCAACTGAAGAGTTAACATGGTCGAAAAGGAAACCTTGGGAGGCCAGCCATGGCAGATGGTCTTGAGGGGCAACATGGAATGCTTGGAGTACTTGTACACCTCGGGCGAGTACAGCGACCTGGACATCATCTTTCCAGAAGGGGTTTGCATCAAGGTAAGTGTGGGTACTCGCCTTGAACATCTTGCACTCCTTGAGCAAGGTGGCTGGTGTTTTCAAGTGTGTTGCCCCCGAGGAAGGCTTTGGACGTAATCTGTGACTCCCTCAGGCCCACAGGCTGATCCTGTCCATGAAGTCTCCCGTATTCGGAGCCATGCTGATGGGACCCATGGCTACCGGTAAGCAGCTCAACCTTCCAGAGGATCCCCATGAGGTCTTCCGGAAGCTTCTGGATCACACGTACCTGGACCGGATGGACCTGGAGTCTGTTGAAGAGGCTCTCGAGGTGTACGCCCTGGCCCACAAGTACCTGATGGAACCTGCAAGGAAAACTTGTCTGCAGGTATGGGGAATCCATTTGCCCTAGTTATCCTGTCTGTTCTTCCTTGTGATCTCTCTACAACAAGTTTCACCTTGTTGAATTGCTGCATTCAGCTTTGTATGTGAAATAATGCTGCTGATGGGTGTAACATAGCTGGAGCCCATCCACCCAGGCCTGTATCCATGGAGGGGTTATGTAGGGGCCTAACACCCCCCCCCCAAAAAAAAACAAACAAAAAAAAAACAATACTCTCAACCTTATATATTTGTATTTTTCAGTCATTTTTTGTATATATTGATTGTCAGAACAAAACTGCAGATTGCTTTATAGTTCGGTGAAAGCTAATGGGTTTTGAGAATATTCTTGCCACAAAAATATGTCCTTTATATATCATCTTGCAACTTTGACATGCTTCTTGTACTGCATAACCCATACGTAATGTCCAGTGCACTATTGGCCCTGACTGATGATCATATATATATATATATATATATACATATATTTATATATATATATATATATATATATACAGATATACAGATGTGTGTGTATATATATATATATATATATATATATATATATATATATATATATATATATATATATATATACATATATATATATATAAATATATGTATGTATATATATATGTATATATATATATATATATACATATATACATATACATACATATATATATATATATATATATATAAGGTATATATACTGTATATATGTATATATATATATATATATATATATATATATATATATATACATACATACACCAAAGGCTTTTTTCCCTTTACATGGGGGATAGCCAAAAAGAAAAAGGAATAGAAACCACTCCCACCCATTCCATTCCCCTACATATTCCACTCCCCTCCACCCTCCTCCCTCTCTTTCATCCTTCATCACTCATTCTTTCCATGTGTCCAGACCATCCTAACACTCTTTCATCAACCCTATCTCCCAACTCCCTTTCCACCCCTGTTCTCCTCTTCACCTCCTCATTTCTCTATCTAGCCTAGTAACACCCATCATACTTCTCAGACACCTCATCTCAAACACATTCAAACTCCTTCTATCTTCCTCTCTTATGTTCCAGGATTCTGCCCCATACAGTGCTGTTAGCACAATCACTCCTTCATACAGTCTCCTCTTAGCATCCATTCCCAAATGTCTATTCCTCATTACACTTTTTAATCCAACAAGGCATTTACTCGCTTCTCTCAATTTACATTCTACCTCCACCTCCACTCCACCTTTTCCGGCCACATTTGCACCCAAGTATCTAAAACTATCCAATTCCTCTAGTCGCTCTCCCTTAATGCTCACTTCCAGTCTGCTGCCACTTTCACCCCTTGTACATCTCATCACCTTACTTTTACCCACATTTATCTTCAGCTTTCTTCTATCACACACTCTCCCAAACTCTGTCACCAACTTCCTCAATACCTCCTCTGATCCTGCCACAAGTGCAGTGTCATCCGCAAACAACAGCTGGCTCACCTTCCACTTTTCTTCAATTTCTTTAACCATCTCCAATCCCTTACCCACCACCTTAGCATTTACCTCTTGCACTACCCCATCCATGTACAAGTTGAACAGCCAGGGCGACATAAGACATCCCTGACGAAGTCCCACCTTTACCAAAAACCACTCACTCTCTCCATTTCTAATCCTGACACAAGTTCTATTACTCCCATAAAAACTCTTGACAGCTCCCAGTAGCTTTCCTCCTATCCCACATATCTGCATAACCTCCCACAGTGCCTTTCTGTCTACCCTATCGTAAGCCTTTTCCAGATCCATAAAAGCCCAAAAAACATCCTTCCCCTTTCCTATAGCTTTCTCACATATCTGTCTTACCACAAAGATTTGATCTACACAACCTCTACCCATCCTAAATCCACACTGTTCCTCACCAATTACTCCCTCTGTTCCTCTACTAATCCTTTCAATCAAGATCCTCCCATAAACCTTCCCAACTACACTTAACAAGCTAATCCTTCTGAAACTGCTACATTCACACTTGTGCCCTTTTCCCCTTTTCCCTTGTAAAGAGGAACTATACAGGCACTCCTCCAGTCCTCCAGCACTCTACCCTCTCTCCAGCAAACATTAGATAACCTCACCAGCCAGTCCACCATCACTGTTCCTCCTTTTTTTAGACATTCTGCATGGTATCCATCCAGACCAGGTGCCTTACCTGCTTTCATCATCTTAACAACTGCCTTCACTTCATCCTTCCTTATTTATCCTCCATTTTCCTTTGCTTTACTTCTCTTCTTTTTTCTTTTCTTTGTACCTGTCAAATGACTCCCTCATCCTGTTTTGTAACCAATCTGTGAAAGCTCGCTTCTTCTCTTCTACAACCTTCTTCATTTCCTCATCCCACCATTCACTACCCTTCCTTCTATTTCCTCCTGTCCTTCTTGTTCCACACACCATCTTTGCACACTTTGTGACTCCCTCCTTGAACCATCCCCATTCCTCCTCCATTCCTAGCTCTACTCTATCCTTCACTCTCTCCCACTCCTCCCTCAGCTTCTTCTTGTACTCCTTCTCCTTTTCCTTTTCATTTAAAGAGTTCACTCTAAGCACCTCCCTACCTTTTGTCCTTTTCCTCTTTCTCCATCTATCCTCCACTCTCAACTTACCTTCCACCAAAAAATTATCTGTTATTCCCCCACCCTCTCCCCTTAGCACATGTACATCCTTAACTTTTCCTATTATACTCCTATCTACCACTACATAATCCATTAACGCTTTATCTACCACCCTTCCATCCACCACTCCCATATGTACTTATGCTTGATTTTCTTCCAAAATACTGTATTTGCTATCATTAGCTCTCTTTCTAGACACATCTCCACCATCAACTCTCCACTACAATTCTTTCCTGGAACTCCACATTTCCCAACCACTCCATCAATTGGATCATTTCGTACCCTAGCAATAAGGTCTCCTAGTGCTATTACATTGACATTTCTCCCTAAACCCTCTATGCACTCATTTAAATCTATCCAAAAAGCCTCCCTTTCTTCTACACTCTTCTCACTGCCAGGCCCATATACACTTACAAAAACCCACATCTTTCCCAGTTTCACCTTCATCCACATTATCTTTGAGGAAACCTCCTTCCACTCCACTACACGTGTACCTATCTCATCACTTACTAGTATAGCCACCCCTTCCCTCCCTCTCCCTCTCTTCACTCCTGATAACCTCCCACTTACACTCCCAAACTTACACTCACCCTTCCCTTGTTTTTACACACACCATATTTTCATCTAACTTGTTCTAAATGTCTATTACTCTGTGGGGAAAGCTGTTCTTTTTCAGATCTCTTCTATAACTGTCTTGATTTTCTTTCTGTGTCCTCTTGTATCTCTCCTATCCCATTTTATTAGATCCTCTCTATCAATATTTTCTATGCCTTTCATGATTCTATAAATAGTTATCAAGTCTCCTCTTTCTCTTCTTTGCTCTAATGTCTGTAGCTCAAGTTTTGCTAGCCTCTCCTCATATGATTTTTGGTGGTAGGAAAGTTGAGAGTGGAGAAAGAGGAAAAGTACAGAAGGTAGGGAGATGCTTAGAGTAATGTTTCTAAATGAAAAGGAGAAGGGGTACAAGAACAAACTGAGAGAAGAGTGGAAGCAATTGAAGGAGTAGAAATCAAAGGGGAGGAGGAATGGGGATGGTTCAAGGAGGGAGTCACAAGGTGTGCAAAGATGGAGTGTAGAACAAGGAGGATGGAAGGAAATAGAAGGAAGGGTAGTGAGTGGTAGGATGATGAAGCAAAGAAAGTTGTAGAAAGAAGAAACGAGCATTCACAGATTGGTTGCAAAACAGAACAAGAGAAATGTGAGATGTACAAAGAAAAAAGAAGTTAGACATAAGATATAGGATGCAAAAAGGAAAACAGATGTAAAATGGGGGAAGGGTATGACAGATAATTTTGAAAGTAATAAAATATGTATTGGAAGAAAATGAAGAGGGGAAAGGGAGGCAAATCAAGCAGAGAAAAAAAGTAAAAGATGCAGATGGACAAATGATAATGGAAGAAGTGATGGTAAGAGGAGGATGGGGAGAGTATTTCAGGGAATTGCTAAATGTGAAAGAGGATAGGAAGAGAAAGGTGGTAAAGATAGGATTGCCTCTCCACAAACTATATACGATTTTAAGAATAAACTGGATGCGGAGAGATACGAAAACAGGTCACTATGAGCATAGCTTTTGTCCCATAAAATACAACTAAGTAAATATACACTAATGTTTGCTATCTATATGAATGACAAACTGTTAAGGAAAGTAGAAACTGATAAGGACTGTGAAGCACTGCAAGAAGACCTGAATAGGGTATGGAACTGGAGTCAAAAATGGGAAGTAGACTTTAATACTAAGAAGTGTAGCATAATGGAGTTTGGAAAAAGCAAAAACAGAATATCAGGAAAATATATAATTGGAGCCAAGGAAGTAAAGAAAGTAGGATCCGAAAAATATTTGGGAGTAATCATCACAAACAACTTGTCCTATGATAAACAGATTAACAAAATTGTCGGGGAGACTTACAACTTGCTAAGATCAATAAAAGTGGCATTTGCTTACCTGGATGAAGGCATGATAAAAAATATATTAGTTACATTTATAAGGCCTAGACTAGAGTATGCAGCGACATTGTGGTCCCCCAGTACCAAAAAGAATATGAAGAAAATAGAAAGAATCCAAAGAGCAGCTACAAAATGGCACCTGCACTTGCAAACCTACCATATGAGGAGAGATTGGCTAAACTGGAGTTACCGACACTGGAGCAAAGAGGAGAGAGAGGTGACCTACTGACCATTTACAGAATCATGAAAGGCATAGAGGTACTTGATAGAGAGGACTTACTTAACTGGGACAAGAGAAACACAAGAGGACATGGAAAGAAAATAAAAAAACATAGCTATAGAAGATAACTGAAGAAAAACTGTTTTCCACATCGAGTTTTGGACACTTGGAACAAACTGGATAATGAAATAGTATGCGCAAAAATCATTCATGAGTTTAAAAGCAAACTAGACACTGAGAGATACAATGGCGGGACAACACAAGCATAGCTCCCCTTCCCGCAAAATACAACTAGGTAAATACAACTAGGTAGGTAAATACACACATACATATATATACATACATACATAGATATATATATGAATATATATATATATATATATATATATATATATATATATATATATATTGTGTCAATTGACATTTGGAAATAAACTCTTCTGCTGGGATTCGAACCCTTGCCTGAGCGGCTTGCGTCTTTACAAGACAAGGACCGTATGTGGTTACAGTCCTTGTCTTGTAAAGACGCAAGCCGCTCAGGCAAGGGTTCGAATCCCAGGAGAAGAGTTTATATATATATATATATATATATATATATATATATATATATATATATATATATATATATATATATATATATAACTTCAACCTACTCTCGGAGAAAGATAAGCTGAGATACAGAGTAAACCATATATTTCGACCACTAACTGTGGTCCTCTTCAGCAGTTACAATTATAGGGTACATAGACAAGGTGTTATATACAGAGGAGGAAGTAACATTGGGGAACTCAGTAAGTCTCAGGTCACTTGCCCTGAGTGAGGTCGGACGTTACGTTCTGTGGAGATGAATTTGTCAACTGCCATACTAGTTATGGCATCAGGTGACCATTAACCTTTGGAAGTATTATTGTTTGGAAACTTTTTTATTAAAGAGGATTCAATAATTTTTCTTTTGAAACTACAATGTGAATTGTATACTGTAGCTGCATTCTTCCAATCTATTCTGTGATCTAAAAGGCTAGAATGGAGGAATACAGCTGAGTTTTCTTGGCCGTATTTTAAAGAATTTTTATGTTCTTTGATCCTAGTGGGTAGATCACGTCCCGTTTGTCCCCAGTACACTTTATCACAATCGAGACATGGTATCTTATATACTCCGGAGTTGTCCTTATTAGATGTTCTGTGATGGACATTTACTACTTTTTTAAAAATGTTATTTGGGTAACTAAAAGTGATCTTAATTTGGTTCCTAGGTAATAATTTTGATGCAGTATGCATGGATTCATTATAAAGGAGTTTAATATTTGATTTTTCCCAGACAAATTTTGTGTTGGAATTGGTTGTTCTAAAATAACTGGCTTTGGCTTTGCTGAGGGCTTTTGTCAGAAACCAGTCTGGGTAGCCTATTTTTTAGTAATTGAGTGCGTACTGATTCAATTTCTGAGTTGAGAAATTCCGGGCTGCAAATCCGAAGCGCTCTTAAATAAAGGCCCGAGGCAACACTATATTTTATATTATCCGGATGATTACTGAAAAAATGTAAATAACTGCCCATATGAGTAGGCTTCCTGTATACTGTAAAAGACAAATTATCTGGACATCTGATCACTAATATATCAAGAAAAGGTATTCTTCCTCAATTTCCCATTCTACTTTAAATTTAGTGTTATGTGCTAAATTGTTGAGACTATCAAGAAAAATATTGAAAGAGCCCCATTTGTCATCCCAGATAGTGAATACATCATCGACATATCTGAACCAGAACATGTCGGCTGGTTTGATACTTGGTAAAAGTACGCACTCAAAGTATTCCATGTATAGGTTTGCCAACACCGGGGAAAGATTAAAACCCATGCTGCAACCATACCTTTGCCTGAAAAAAGAATTTTTGAAGGGGAAAACATTGGAGGTAATACAAAGACGTGTTAAACTAATCAATTTAGAAACTGAAAGGGGAAGTTTATCTTGTGACGGTTGCAACTTGGTTTCCAAAAAACTGAGAACATCTTCTACATTTATGTTTGTGAATAGCGAAACTATATCGAGGCTAAGCAATTTACTGTGTTCTGGGATTTTTTGTTTCTTAATTTTATTTATGAAGTCCTCGGAATGTTTAATGTGGCAATTGGAGAAACTTCCTACGAAAGGTGAAAGAATTCCCGTGAGCCATTTGGAAGTCTTATTTGTGCAAGAATTCCTGTTAGATATAATTGGTCTAAGGGGAATGCCTTCTTTGTGGAGTTTAGGGAGACCATAGAAATTTGGTAGCTGAGGGCTGATGACTTTTAACTTATTGAATAGGTCGTCTCCTACTATTTTGCGGGCTAGCTTATTAAATTCTGCTGCAGTGGACTTAAGGGGATTTTTAGTAAGTAATTCATAAGTATCCATATCTGTTAACAAATCAAGGGCTTTGGCTTCATAATCACACTGATCAAGAAGTACTAATTTCCCCCCTTTATCTGCTCTAGAAATAATTATGTTGTTGTGGTTACTTGTACCCTATAACTGTAACTGCTGAAGAGGACCACAGTTAGTGGTCGAAATATACGGTTTACTCTGTATCTCAGCTTATCTTTCTCCGAGAGTGAGTGGGTTTAAGTTTTGTTTTATTTGTGTGTTACGATACCTACGTTACTTAATTTGATATATATATATATATATATATATATATATATATATATATATATATATATATATATATATATATATGTATGTATATGTCCTGGGCATGACTAAAAACTGCAACTAGTGGCATAGTTCTTATTGGGGACTCTCAGAGTTTTGGGTAAAGTGGAGTTGCCCCTTAGTTGCCATTACTCCCAGGTCCACTCTGACCCGGAGTGGTAGTACCTGCCAAGGGTCCCTGCTGCCTTGTAGGGAAGCCTCTTTAGGACAAGACAGGGAGAAGGAAAACTCCGACATAAAACCTAGCTGATGCACTCAGCTATGAGAGCAGCCCACAAAAGGTGGGTCCTGGTCAGCTGCTGCACCTGGCCCCATCTGTCACATGTTATTGTGACACTGATGAGGTTTAGGAAGAGGGAGTAGCACTGGGCCTACACAACCCCAGTGCTACTATACAACTGTGCAGGATTTCTACCCTTCTGCAACACATACTGCAGAAGACAAAGAAATGAGATCCGTCGACGTGACAGCTCAGTCCATCATAAATGTATGTATGTATGTATATACATACATATAATATTGTATTACTATTAATTTTTTTCAGTACATTCTTTCAAACCTGAGGGAGGAGATGACGCTGGCAGCCCTGGAAACCTCGGTCGTTCACGGAGACAAGGAGCTGAAGGACAAGTGCATTGAGGTAATGTCACCTGAACTTGTAACTGTCACAGCTGAGTTGTCTTGACAGAACTGGCTACAACAGGTATCCTTCTTGCCTTCAAACCTGGTCCAAAGTAATAGCTAGTAGCCTAAACGAAGCAATTGACGCCCATGTTAATTGAACTAGCTATTGAGATCATTCATTTGAATTACAGAATTACAACCAAACTTGCTCAATGTGTCATGATGCATATTGAATATTACCCATACATTAATTATATATGTGTATAAATATATATATATATATATATACATATATATATATATATATATATATATTTATATATATGAATATATATATATGTATTATATATATATACATATAATATGTATATATATATATATATATACATGTATATATATATATATACATGTATATATATATATGTATATATATATATATATATGTATATATATATATATGTATATATTTATACATACACATGTATATATGCATATATACACATATGTGTATTCGTAAAAGAAACAACTTAAAGTGAACTCTAAACTGAAACCTGTGAAAAATCTAGGGTAAACTTACTACAGTAAATATAACAAAAGAAAAAATTAAAGAGTGTGTAGAGAAACTCAAAATTAATAAAACACCAGGGCCTGATGGCTGGCATCCAAGAATCTTAAAGGAAATTAAAAATGAGATTGTTGTTCCATTAGAAATTATTTAGAAAAAAATATCCATCTTATCCGGAGATGTCCCAAGAGAATGGAAGCTAGCTAACGTCACTCCAATATTCAAAAAAGATGACAAAAAGAAACCAAATAACTACAGGCCTATAAGCTTGACTTCAGTTGTAGGAAAAATGATGGACACTATCATCAGAGATGCTATCAAACATCATTTAGAAAGTAACTGTTTGATAAATGATAGCCAGCATGGATTCAGATGGAAACGTTCTTGCATGACTAATTTACTCAAATTCTACAACACAGTCATCTCGAGTTATGACAAAAGAAACAATATAGATTTGATATATTTAGATTTTGCAAAAGCTTTTGATACCATCCCCCATGAAAGACTACTTACTAAATTAGCTTCACACATAGTAAGTGGCAGCATATAAAGTTGGACTAGAAATTGGATGATTGATCAAAAACAGAGAGTTGTTTTAAATGGCAAAACTTCTAGATGGAAAAATGTTATGAGTGGAGTTCCTCAGGGTTCCATTCTTGGACCATTTCTGTTCATAAATGATATAGACCATGGACTAAAATCTATTGTCTCCAAATTAGCTGATGATACAAAATTGTGCGGGATGGCAAATGATCACTTCAATCAGTTAGATGTTCAAGAAGATTTAGAAAAATTACAGCAATGGTCTGAAAAGTGGCTAATGAAATTTAACACAAGTAAATGCAAGGTAAAAATAACAGTATGATCACAAGTTATTTGGAAATTCATTAACAAAAGTGGATAGTGAGAAGGATCTAAGGGTAATTATCATTAATGATCTCAAATTATCTAAGCAGTGTATTTCAGCCTCTGAGAAAGCAAATAAGATTCTAGGACTGATTCTGCAATCTTTTGACTTGAAAAGCTCATCTCTTATTAACAAGCTATATAAATCATTAGTTCGTCCACATTTGGAATATGCTGTTTCCATATGGTCACCTAATCTCATTAAAGACATTGACAGATTGGAAAAAGTACAAAGGAGAGCCACAAAACTGATTCCAAATATAGAAAATAAATCATACAAAAATTGACTAAATCATATGAATCTGTTTTCCCTAAAAAAGCGTAGACTCAGAGGTTACTTGACACAATTATTTTAGATTCTAAAGGGGACTGACAACATCAAAAGTGATAAAATTCTTACACTGAGAATCCAACAAGAAATAATGGTTTCAAACTGTCAGGAAATAGATATAATTTGGAAGTGGGTAGAAACAACTTCACCAGCCGTGTAGTTAATGAACGGAATAAACTTCCTGGAGAGGCAGTGCAATGTAGTTCAGTTCGAGGCTTTATGTTTCGTTTAGATAGATATTTAAGTAAGATGCTGTAATGACTGCCATTTATTTTATATTATTTGATTATTTGATATTATTTGTCTGTTTATTCATTGTTTGCTTGATTTTCATTTATTAGTATTTATTTTTCAGTTTATTACTGTTTACTATGTACCTGTATGTTTATCACTTAACTATACCGATGTATTATTAATTCTATTCATTATTATATTATTATACATTTTTTTTTATCATTTATATATTTTTTTCACATCTGGCCTAGTTATGGACCAAAAGGTCTCCTGTCGGCATGCTCCGCCTTTGTAAAAAAAAAAAAAATATATATATATATATATATATATATATATACATATATATATATATATATATATATATATATATATATATATATACGTATATATATATACACATATATATATACGTATATATATATGTATATATACATATATATATATACATACATATACAAACACATTATGTATATATATATACATATATATATATATATATATATATACATATATATATATATATATATATTATATATATATACATATATATATATATATATATATATATATATCCCTATCTGTCACCATGTCTCACATTTTCTCCCTCCCTCTTTCTCTTCTTCCTTTTCCACCATTATCTCTCTCTGTTTCCCTCATTTGCCCCGCCATATCTCCCTCTCTCTGTCTTTGTACTTCTTACCCATGTTTTTCTCTTTCTTTATCTCTCCTTCTCATGTACAAATTGCTCCTCCTCACTTCCACTCGTGAACGGGTGTAAAAACAAAATATTTTGACTTTTGCTCCACAGATGCTGAATCGTGACCCTGACGCTGTCATGTCGTCTGAGACTGTATTTCACCTGAGTAAAGAAACCTTGAGGAACTTGCTAAAGAGCGATGACATTTGTTTTTCTTCTGAGGCTGTCCCCTTCAAAGGACTGGTTGCCTGGTAAATACATGTGCATGTCCTCTTGCTTTGTGGCCAATTCTCTTTTGTTTTCAACGTGATATAGAATGCAGCTGTGGTTAGATATTCGTCCATCGACCTCCGACATTAAGGCGTTGTGTGAGCGGCACTGTGTCTCTTGTCGTTGCAGGGGAAGAGCCCAGCTAGGTCCGGAGGAGGAGCCGTCAGGGAGTGCAGTGCGCCAGAAGATCGGGGACGACCTGCTGAAGGAGGTGCGGTTCCTGAACATGTCCTGCGACGAGTTCGTCGAAAACGTGGTCGGCACGGACGTGCTGACTCGCATGGAGTGCTTCCACATCCAGGGGGCGATCAGGGGCGCCGACCTCTCGAACCTCCCAGAGGACACTCCTCTCAATCCTACCAGGGAAGGCAGAGCTCCAAAGCTCAGGGAGAGGGAGGAGCTTTCTTGCTGTGTACTGGACTTAGATGGTCTCTGGGAGGATTACGCTTCGTCTTCAGAGGTTATCTTGTTTGAAGGTCTTTCGAGTGATGCGACGATTCAGCTTCACCACACGAATATCTACTGTATTGGTTTTTATTCGGATAGCGGTGCTGGAGTACTTAGTATAATGGACGGCGAAGGTAAAACGATAAGCTCTGCGACGTCTGAATATGATGATTTCACTTTTAAGAGGCCAGCTGTCCTTGAGAAGGATAAGAAATACAGAGTTGTGTTTTACCCCAGAGAAGATGTTAGTTTATATCGTGGACACAGTGGAGGCAGTAGGAGGGTGGGGGACGCAACTCTTTCATGCTCACTGGGTCATATGTGTGAGTTCTATATCTGGGAGCCGACAAGTAGTTAGGAAAGGAGGCACGCCACTGCGTACCCTCGGTCACGTAGAAGCGAAGTCCGTTTGGGTTTGGCTATCGAGAGGGAAAAGAAAGGACGAGAGCGTCATGTCACGTTAGAGAGCGGGTCCTGTTCCTAGTGGCAACGTTGAGCAGATTAGAATGGTTTGGCGCCAGCAAGGATGAAACGTGAAAGGAGCAGCAGCCAGGGCCAAGTGTGTGAAGGGCGCCACCGTAGACAGAGACAGGGGAAGAGGGTGTAGTGTCGTCCTTGGTTCTCGGGCTGAACTGCTCACGAGTGTTGCAGTGACGACTCGGCCAACCGCGGTCTAGCATCTACAAACCGTCGACATTTCTTCTTTAACAAATTTATTTTCCTCTCATAAAAAGAAAATGAAAATGATAATAAGACAGAGTGAATAGAAATAATAGAACATATTGAATGATAATAGTAAACCAATCATATTTTTACATTCATGCAAAAATAGATTAAGTAGACTGCTTATGCCTCCAGCCATTCGTAATGGCTGCAATCGTGTGTACTCTGGGATTAAATTTGTAATATTTTCGATAGAAGGGACACTGTATGATGAAGCTTAGAATTAATTTTATTTCTACTTGTATATTTGTTTCAATAACCTTATCCTTTATCTTTTCGGTAGCCATTTCATTTTTTTTCTCATGAAACTTGACAGGATATGCAATCACAGTCTCTCCTACTAAGAACAACTTAATTTTCCAAACTAGCAACCATAACAAAAGAAAAATACATGGAAGAATTAATTATATTTTATATATATATATATATATATATATATATATATATATATATATATATATATACATACATATATATACTATACAAAAATTGGAATGAAAAATAAAACATAGTGTAAATGCATTGAAAATCTATATCGAGACTGGAAGACAGAAATAAGCGAAGGATCTTGTTATGAGAATACACCGATTCTAGTAATTTTATTCAAAGCAAGAATTGTTATTATTGCTTTACTTTATCATTTATTTATTGTGCTTTGTTTTGTTTTATGTATTTATTTATTTGTTTATTTGTTGTCTTTGCGAAGATCTGGGACACAATACGAAGGGCATACAACAAAATGGAAGATTTATATTTCATAGCAAAGATATAAAGGAAGGAAAATCCTAGTGGTGCAAAGAATGTAGAAAACGAGAGGAAATTCCAGGAACATTCTTTATTCTCCAAGAAGATGGAGTTTAGAAGGATCTGATCGATAAATGAAATGTCGACATCGAAAGAGATTTTTTTTTTTCTATCAATTTGTAGTGGGTTTGGTTCGGTATGGACAAGCCAGGGAAAATGAGACTCACAATTACACTAAAACTAAGGTTTAATGGTTAATATGCTCGGAGGGAACGGTGGCGACAAAAGCCAGTCGAATTTACTAAAAGTATCTTGATCGATCAATATCTGTTTCAATCCAAAGATCGAAATCTCAGTGCTGTCTGCAATATTCCTCAGCCACACACGAAATAGTTGTACAATTCAGGAAGCCCCGACCGGAAAACAAAAGAACATCAACCCAAAAAGCGTTACATTACCTTGCAGTGGGAGATTGTCGTCGACCTCTTCCCACACCAAATACCACGTAGGAACTACCAAGGTATCCACCTTGTAGTGGGTTCGGTTCGGTATGGACAAGCCAGGGAGAATGAGACTCACAATCACACTAAAACTATAGTTTAATGGTTAATATGCTCGGAGGGAACGGACGAAGTCTCGTTGGGAGAAGGTCCAGAGTGAAGGCCTCATCAAGCGTCGTGGCTGTGGGCGAAGAGCCACAGGAGGGAATGTGACGACTTGCTGGCGGCTTGCTGGAGAGAACTGGTCCCGAGGCAGCTTGCTGGGGAGAACTGGTCCCAAGGCCTCTTGCTGGAGAGAACTGGTGCTTGGAGTTGAACCTGGGAGAGAAGTCGGTAGAGAACTTGGTAGAGAAGTCGGGAGAGATCTGCCCATCTCGGCGAAACACCGACCTTTTAAAGGAGGCTGGGGGGAACGTGGGGAGCTCTCCAAGTTCCTGATTGGCTGACCAGCGGCGCGTCACCACAATACGTGATTGGCTGACCAGCGGCGCGTCACCACAATACGTGATTGGCTGACCAGCGGCGCGTCACCACAATACTCGCCCCCTTCTTTGGGAGCGAGCGCCGCGGAGGTAGGGCGAGGCGCGAATGATGTGGCAGAATCGGCTGCAATGGCGACAGCGGAGGTGGCTGCGGCTGTAGTGGCGACAGCGGAGGTGGCTGCGGCTGCAATGGCGACAGCGGAGGTGGCTGCGGCTGCAATGGCGACAGCGGCTGAGGCTGCAGCGGCGGGGGCTGCAGTGGCGGCAATGGCGATGACTGCAGTGGCGGCAGCGGGGATGACTGCAGTGGCGGCAGCGGCGATGACTGCATTGGCGGCAGCGGCGATGACTGCAGTGGCGGCAGCGGCGATGCGGCGATGACTGCAGTAGCGGCAGTGGCGATGACTACAGTGGCGGCAGTGGCGGCAGCGGCGATAACTGCAGTGGCGGCTGGTGAGAGCAGTCCTGGCCTGGGCAGACCGGATCTGCGGGGCTGGGCAGGCCGGGATGGCGGAGGTGGAGTGGGCATGCCTGGGCGTGAAGTTTAACTTGTGGGCCTGCCATCTTCCTGGTTGTCCTCACTCGGGGTCACCACTTTGTAGTGGGTTTGGTTCGGTATGGACAAGCCAGGGAGAATGAGACTCACAATCACACTAAAACTATAGTTTAATGGTTAATATGCTCGGAGGGAACGGACGTAGTCTCGTTGGGAGAAGGTCCGGAGTGAAGGCCTCATCAAGCGTCGTGGCTGTGGGTGAAGAGCCACAGGAGGGAATGAGACGACTTGCTGGAGCGAACTGTTCCTGAGTCAGCTTGCTGGAGAGGACTGGTCCCGAGGCGGCTTGCTGGAGAGAACTGGTGCTTGGAGTTGAGCCCGGGAGAGAAGTCGGTAGAGAAGTCGGGAGAGTTCTGAATTCTGAATTCCCAGGAAAGACCACCGGCTTGCGCGGAATCGGTTTTTGTGGAAGGGGAAGAATGTCTGTAAGAAAATGAAAAAATAGTAGTGTATCAAAGAGGGCTATTGCCACCGGGCGATTAAGCGAGCGATTAGGGGCTGTTGGTGGTCGTGGCTCGGGAGAAATGGACTGGGAACTTGGAGGGCGGCGCCGACGCCGGGATTAGGATCACCAACAAAAGTTTAGAAAATGATAGGAGGCGTAGTAGTAGAGAAAGGTGGAAAAACGGAAATTCTTTAGTGGGAGGTAAACTGAAATGAGAAGATGTAGTATAAGAGAAAGTTAAAAAGGAAGCGAATCTATGTAGAAGAAAAAGTAAGTGTAGATGTTTGTGCGTGTGTCGTGGCTATGTACGTGAGAGGTGTGTGTGTGTATCTTACGGGAAGTGAGTAGAGTTCACTTCCCGTGTGTAGAGCGCGTTCCTGATAAGCCACAGGTGGGGCCTGAGTAGCCTGCTTTTCCCCAGGTTGGGTTTGAGATCCTGTAGAGTTGATTCAGTGGCGGTGCGAGGGGGGGGGCAGGCGGGCGGGTGTTGTATTATCTCTCTCCTTCTAATCACAACTCTGAAAGCAGAGAATTATGTGATTGGGAAATGTGTGTAAATGTCAGATGTGTAAACTCGCTCGCCAGCTCCAGCGAAGAGGCCAGCGTTAGGTTGCGGGCCGGTTGGACAGAGAGGCGTCCCAATTCCTCTCTGTCGACCAGCCTGCGAGCAGATGAGGGTTCTGAGTGAGACTTGGGTTGGGCCTCTGCTAAGCCAGCGAGCAAGTGTGCGTGTGCCTCTTTTTTCCAAGCACTACTCTGAAAACAGAGAATTACGTGACTTGGGAAATGTGTGTATTTGTCTTGGGGTAAACCCGCCTGCCG
>NC_134788.1:19216901-19221901 GCF_046742065.1 Oratosquilla oratoria | reverse complement strand
AAATGGGGGAAACTGTACACTGTCGTATTGTCAAGAACAACGCTGTTGGCCCGCCACCTGTCAAACAGCTGGCAGACAATAACAGAACACTACCCTATGAGTTGGTCGGGGATGATGCATTCCCACTGCAAACCTATTTCATGAAGACATTCCCTTTTAGTGAGCAGACAATTGGGCAAAGACTATTTAGCCACACGTTATCACGAACACATCGAACTGCAGAAAATACGTTCGGCATAATGGCAAATAGAATTAGTTTTCCAGTCACTCGTGCATCCTTCGCCCAGTAAGACTGAAGTGATTGTCCTGGCACGTACTGCTCTTCATAACTTACTTCGTAGGCAATTTGCGAACGACTACAATCCCCCTGGTTCACTGGACACTGTGAATGAGGAAAATGGCAGCAAGGAAAACCAATGCTTGCCTTGGAAAAGACACTGAGAAGGGCAGCGAAAGAAGCAAAGCTGGTTAGGGAGGAGTTCAAGCAATATTTTGTTCAGGAAGGCTCAGTTCCGCGGCAGAATGCAACGGCTGGCATAAATGTGTAGACTAATTTGTGTGATTTTTTAAACAGCTCCTGATGCAGAGGTAGCAGAGTCCTTCATTTTTTTACTTTAGTTATTTTGGTGAGATGTATCTATATCTGTACTGCAATTTTTCTCCTAACTCTAATTGATGTATATATAACTTGTAACCTATTCCATTTCTTTTACTCGATCTTGTTAACCGTATATTGAAAATGGACTGAAATAAAACCTGGAATAAAACTTGCCGTACAGTTTGTCCTAACATTATTTATCTAACCATGTATTTTACTTATCCGGCATGTAGGTGCAGTGAACATCCATGCAACACATACGTCTCGCTATCATTCGGCAGTTATGTTAAGAGTTAAAATTCTATGACGCAAACCGAAGTGAGGTTATGAAGGTAGGCCAAACACAAAAGCGATGAGGCTTATCAACAACTAGTCGAGTTGTGAATAAAAGCCAACACTGAATTTGTCAAAACCAAACAGGTGGTGATGAATTACATTTTGATGCATTGATGTGTTTTCTTACCTCATCTGCTTCAAAATCCAGGGTAGAGATGGAGTCTCGAATTTCTTTTCCTTCCTTTCTGAGGCTAAATGCATCGAAGCAACAGAGCTTAGGCTCCTATATTTCTTCAGCTCCAGCACCGGATTTTGTTGACTCGGTCAGTTTCAACTCGCGTCGATATTGAGATCGAAGTGAATGCAGATTAGGTTTTATATTGGAGCTCGTCACCCCCGGCATTTGTATTTTCAAGCAGTCAAATCAAGTGCAGCATCTCGCATTTCTGTCTTTATACGAGTGATACCTCCCTTGCCACAGACACACGCTTTTCTTATACTTTTTTCTATGCTTTCAATCACGCCCTCACGACGCCAGTGGAGCTGTGACTTCAATCGCGCGCCAAAAATCTATCACTGCTGGGAGGCCAGTGACGCGAGTCTAGCGGCCTGCGTGCCTCAATTTGAGTGTGTTGCAGGGACCACTGGGGTCAGTTCCCCACAACTTGACGTGTAATGTGACGGAGCCTTTAAATGACATATTCGCCAGCCACTAAATTAGAAACAATTGCATGATGCAGGCACACAGCACGTCAGTCCCTAAGCTAGTTTCCCCCATCTCCCAACTTCTAATACTAACCCCACCTCCCAACCTTCTCTTGGGGGTTTCCCTCCCTTACACTCGCATCCACACGACTCGGTGGCGCGGTTGATAGAGTATTGGACTGCCAGTACGGTGGTACCGGCGGTACCTGGTTCGAATCTTGTCCAGGGCCGAAATTATTTCGGTATCGCTGCGCTTCGGGTCGTTACTCCGACTCTCGTGGGCGGGGAGTTGAGTATATGTGTGTGTGTGTGTGGCCATAGCATTACCCATAGATCGGTCATACGAGCTCTGAGCTCTCTTTCGGGAGGGAAATAGCTGTCGATCACGAGTCCAACACGTGATCCAAGGACCAAGGTCAATACATACCCATGGTTTTTGCCAAGCACTGCGGACTCATACCGACGCGCAGGCATTCCCCCCCACCCCCCCCTGAGGTCACCGACAAGCGCGCCCTTAGATCCCCCACCGCACACACCCCATCCCTTCATCTCCTACTTTGTAGTCCTGTAGCCACTTTGGGGGACACTTAACTTAGCGTTAGCCAGACGCTGCGAATTTATTATTTTAGTACCTTGCGAATTAAGACGCTTAATTCAATCATATTGGGGCGTCGGAGGGGGATCGCATCTTTTTCTCTCGTCGTTTCCCCCACATTCTGTGCTGCATTAGGATTTTGGTTCTTGTGCACCTAATTCGTCCTGAAACAGAACTCTTCCAATAGTGCCGCATCTTCCTTTTCTATCATTCAAAGATTTTTTTTTTTACTTGCTTTAAATAAAATGACTAAAATCGGTGCATTGGCATTAAAACATTTTTCGCCTATTTCTGCCTTTCATTCACGGTATATTTTCAATGGCGTTTTACTCTTTCCATGCACTTACACTCCATTCTTATATTTTAATGGTACTTTTTTTACATACTATACACATAGAAAAATCGATAAAAAACATAGCTGACTTCTTCCATGTATTTCCCTGCCCTTATGGTTGCTAGCTTGAAAAATGAAGTTGTTCTCAGTAGGAGAGATTGTTTCGTATAGTTCTATCACTATCTGTGATCAAACATAGTGATCGAAATATGCGGAACTATCTACTTTCGTCTCTTCTTTTCCGAAAGTGGGTTTTAAGTCTCTCTCTCTCTCTATATATATATATATATACTGTATATATAAATATATATATATATATATATATGTATATATATATACATATATTTAAATATATACATATTTCTGGTGTTTCCCTCAATCCTCTAGAGATTCGTACTTGTCTACGATATTCCGCGTAATCACTGAATTGATAGAAAAAAGCACTATCTCTGCCGATGTATGTCGACATTTTGTTTATCTATCAGATCCTTCTCAACTCCATCTTCTTGGAGAATAAAAAAGGTTCCTGGAATTTTCTCTCACTTTCCACATTCTGTGCACCACTAGGATTTTCCCTCCTTCATACCTTCGTTATGAAATATAAATCTTCCATTGTGTCGTAGGCCCGTATTGTGTCCCAGATCTTCGCAAAGACAATAAATGAATAAATAAATATACATAAGATAAAACAAAACAAAATAAATAGATAATAAAACAAAATGATAATAACAATTCTTATTTAGAATAAAATTACTTGAATCAGCGTATTGCCATAACAAGAATCTTCGCTTATTTCTGTCTTCCAGTCTCGGTATACATTTCCAATGCACTTACACTACAATGTGTTATTTTTCCTTTCTATTTTCATATATATATATATATATATATATATATATATATTTATGCATATATACATGTATATATATATATATATATATATATATATATATATATATATATATATATATATATATGTATATATATACACGAAATATTGCTTAATTCTTTCATGTATTTTTCTTTCCTTATGGTTGCTAGTTTGGAAAATGAAGTTGTTCTTAGTAGGAGAGACTATGATTGCATATCATGTCTACCGAAAACATGAAGGATAAGATAAACAAATATACAAGAAGTTGTAGTGGTTTGGTTCGAACAAGCCAGGAAAAATGAAATTCACTTTGGTCTCTTATTCTAATCTCTTTGGTAAAACAACCACAAGTAATAGCCACTGCTTAGTGGATCTGATCAGTCGTAGCTGGACGGTGAGCCTAACGTCAGAGGCGGTGGCGGCTGATGACGGCGAGGCTCGATGGGACTGCTACAAGACTGGACGAGATGTTGTTGCTGCTGCCGTGGCTACTACTATTCTGCCCTGACTGGCCGCCGCTGCCCTATTTAAGGGTCGCTCGCGGCTCAGCGTAGTTGGCAAGAGAGGTCGCTAGCCGCTCGAGAACAATTTGCTAGCTCCTGATTGGCTAGCTCATATTCACCTCTTGCCAACTATGGGAAGTGTGTGACCGCCTGTGGCTGCGTCACTACACCACTCCCCCTCTCTTCGAGAGCGGCGTCGAGGCAGATAGGGAGCGACGCACGCGACGTGGATGAATAGGAGTGGCATACTTATCACTCGCCCAAAACGTGTGGACATTCCATCAGGGGGCAAGTCTGGCGAGCAGGGCCTTGATGGAGGGGGGCTCGAATGCAGGGTGGTATGGTCGAAGTCAGATGCCTGGCGAGGTGGGGTTGGTTGAGTATGGAGCTGTGGAGACATAAGGTTGGGTGAGAATTGTTGCATTGCATGGTAGAGTGGGGGCGTAGGGTGGGGAGGATCTTGCGGGGTGCCGGGAACAGTTGTAGAAGGATGTGGTTGCGGGGTGGGAGAAGGAGAAGGGTTCGCTGTCGTGTGCGTGTGATCTGTGTATGGTGAAGAGTCAGGGGCAGGAGGGGAGTGTTGGTTTGGAAGGGAGAGTGTTTCGGGGGGTGAGGAATGACTTGGTTCGGTGGTGAGGATGGGGTTAGGACCATGTTGTAAGATGTATTGTAGTGGCCCTGGAGGTTTGGTAGGGGGATTGATGGGGAGATGGGCCGGCTTGAGCCTGTCAATGGAGACGCTATCCGTTTTGGCATCTCGGTTGATCACGAAGTACTTTGGTGATCTGCTGAGGACTCGGAAGGGGCCGTCGTATGGGCGCTGAAGAGGAGCTCGTGTGGAGTCTTTCCTGACGAAGACGTAGTCACTTGTAGACAGGGCCGGGGGAAGGTGCTCCGGCTGTGGTTGTGGTGGACGAGGGGGTGTTGGACGGGTGTTGGCGAATGTGTCCTTGATGAGTTGGAGGAGGGCGTGACGATCCGGATCGCCGACGGCAGGCGTGGCAATTTCCCCAGGGAGGCGAAGGTTCTCAGCGTAAAGTAGCTGCGATGGGGAAATGTCATTGTCGACCTTAGGTGTGACGCGGATCGTGAGAAGCACCAGGGGAAGGGCGTCGACCCAG
>NC_134788.1:19206901-19211901 GCF_046742065.1 Oratosquilla oratoria | reverse complement strand
AAATAACCTCACCAGCCAGTCCATCATAACTGTACCTCCTTTCTTCAGACATTCTGCATGGCATCCATCCAGACCAGGTGCCTTACCTGCTCTCATCATCTTAACAGCTGCTTTCACTTCATCCTTCCCTATTTCTCCTCCATTTTCCTCACTCATCACTCTCATTTTCTTATCATTTCCCACTGCAACTACCTTTTCCTCCCTATTCTCCTTCACATTCAGCAACTCCCTGAAGTACTCTGTCCATCTTCCTCTTCCTGCTGTCTCTTCCATTATGATTTCTCAATCTGCACCTTTAACCTTTTCTTCTCTACTTGGTTCACCTCCTCTTCCTCCATCCAAAACATCTTTTTATTACTTCCAAATTTTCTGTCATACTCTTTCCCCATTTCACATCTGCTCTCCTCTTTGCTTCCTTTATCTTATGCTTAACTTCCCTTCTCTTTACTTTGTATCTCTCATACGATTCCCTCGTCCTAATTTGTAGCCAATCTATGAATGCCTGCTTCCTCTCTTCTACACCCTTCTTTGCTTCCTCACCCCACCACTCACTACCCTTCCTTCTATTTCCTCCCATCCTTCTTGTTCCACACACCATCTTTGCACACCTTATGACTCCCTCCTTGAACCATCCCCATTCCTCCTCCACTCCTAGTTCTACTCTATCCTTTACTCTCTTTCACTCCTCTCAACTTCTTCTTATACTCATTCTCCTTTTTTTTTTCCTCATTTAAGCAGTTCACTCTAGGTACCTCCCTACCTTCTACCCTTTTCCTCTTTTTCCACCTATTCTCCACTCTCAATTTACCTTCCATCAGGAAATGATCTGATATTCCCCCACTCTCTCCCCTTAGAACATGTACATCCTTAACTCTTCCTACCATACTCCTGGCCACCACTATATAGTCCATTAACGCTCTATCTGCCACCCTTCCATCCACCACCCTCTCCCATGTGTACTTATGCTTGACTTTCATCCCAAAACACTGTATTTGCTATCTCAACTCTCAAGACACATCTCCACCATCAATTCTCCACTACGATTTTTGCCTCGAACTCCATATTTCCCAATCACTCCGTCAATTGGTTCATTTCCTACCCTAGCATTTAGGTCTCCCAATACAACTACATTGACATTTCTCCCTAATCCCTCTATGCACTCATTTATATCTACCCAAAATGCCTCCCTTTCCTCTACGTTCTTCTCACTACCAGGTTCATACGCACTTACAAAAACCCACATCTCCTTTCCCAGCTTCACCTTCATCCACATCAACCTTGATGACACCTCCTTCCACTCCACTACCCGCTTACTTATCTCTTCACTTACTAGTATAGCCACCCCTTCTCTCCCTCGTCCCCTCTTCACTCCTGAGTACCTCCCAGCTACACTCCCAAACTCACAGTTGCCCTTTCCTTTCATTTTAGTTTCACTCAAAGCCAGTACATCCATCTTTCTTCTCACAAACATACTGCCTATCTCTTCCTTTTTCCTCTTATCTGTACAACATCCACGTACATTAAAAGACCCAAACCTTAGAGTACTGATAGGAAAGCTCCCAGACCCTCTTATGCCTTTACTTTCTTTTTTAGGAATATCCCCTTTCGGGGCTACTGGTAGTAGGACTCGTAATCCCATCCCCAGTCCCTTTTTGTTGCCTTTTACGACTCAAGTGGAAATACTTGGTAGCAATGTTCTTTTCCCCCACCACAGGGTAGGTAGGTGAAAAAAGGAAATGAATATCCAGAGAAATGGTACAGGACAGTAACAATGGGTTGGGGGACAGCATAACAGAGGGACAGTCGTAGTATAAAAGTGTCATCATTTTTCTATGTAGAGTTTTGCTCTATCACTGACAAAATGATGTGTGGCTGTGGTCCGTAGGGGCGCCCCATATAGACCCTAAAGTATCAACTACATGCTACTTTGCCACAATAACATGCACCCAATATATATATATATATACATATATATATATATATATATATATATATGTATATATATATATGTATGTATGTATGTATATAGACATGTGTATACATACATATAGCAAGTGTTTTTCTTCCTTAGAAGGGAGGTAGCCAGAGTCAAAAGGCATAATTCCACTCCCATCCATTTCATCCCTGCCCACTCTACTCCTATTCACCCCCTCCCTCCCTCCCTCCATCTTTTCTTCACCCCACTCTCCATCCCCTCATGCAGAAAAAGAGCAGACGGGGAGAAATTCCTTTGGCCTGTGTCATAATATCCTTCACATATAACACTCCCTAACCCCCCATCCCCTTCCATGCATCACAGCGTCATCCATACACAGCCATTCTCCACTCACCTCTACCTTCTGCCTTCTCCCTTCCTTCCTCAACAGGCATTTTCCTCTTACTCAACGCTCCTTTTACCCTATCCATCCATCTCATTCTAGATCGTCCCCTCAAACTCATTCACTCCACCTCTGCCTTCCACACTTCGTTTGCTAACCTTTCTCCACTCATTCTTTCCATGTGTCCAAACCATCCCAATACTCTTCCATCAACACTGTCTTACATCTCTTTTTCAACCCTTGCTCTCCTTCCCACCTCCATGTTTCTCACTCTATCCAGCCTAGTAAACCCTACCATATTTCTCAGACCTTACATCTCAAACAAATATAAACTCTTCCTCTCTTATGTTCTATTTCTCTGCCCCACACAGTGCTGTCAGCACAATAACCCCTTCATAAAATCTCCTTTTTGCATCCATTCCCAAATGTCTATTTCTAATTCCACTTTTCAATCCCCCAAGGCATTTATTTGCTTTTCTCAATCTACATTCTACCTCCATATTCACTCCTCCCTTTCACGCCACATTTGCATTGAAAAATCTAAAGCTATCCACTTCCTCCACCCTCTATCCCTTAATGCCCACTTCCAATTTGCTGCCATCTTCTCCCCTTGTACATCTCATACCCTTACTTTTACCCACATTTACCTTCCCAAACTCTGTCACTAACTCCCTTAATCCCTCCTTTGATCCTGCTACAAGATTAGTATCATAAAAAAAACAGACTTATCTCCCATTTTTCTCCATTTTCTTTAACCATCTTCAATCCCTGACCATTTACCCTTGCATTTACCTCCCACACATTGAATAGCCACGGAAACATAACACATCCTTAAGGCAATCCTATCTTTACCACAAACCACTCGCTCTCTTCATTTCTAATTCTAACACAGACTCTCCTACTCATGAGTGTTCTTACCAGCATTCTTCCTATCCCATATAACTACAAAACCTTCCACAGTGTCTTCCTGTCTACCTTGTCATAAGTCTTTTTCAAATCCATAAATGTCCAAAACACAGCCTTTTCCCTTGCCAAAGCTTTCTCATATATATGTCTTACCACAAAAAATCTCACCCATGCAACCCTTACCTTTCCCAAACCTACACTGTTACTTCCCTGTATTCCTCTCCTAAGCCTCTTAATCAAAGCTCCCCATATGTCTTCTCAACTACACTCAACAAACTGATCCCTCTGAAACTACTACTCAAAATTGTCCCATTTTCCTTTGTAAAACGGAAATATACAGTCACTCCTCCAGTACTCTACCCTTTCAGAAACACTAAACGACCTCATCAGCCAGTCCACCATCACTGTACCTGCCTGTTATAGACATTCCGCATGACACTCATCTAAATCAGCTGCCTTACCTGCACTCATCATTTTAATAACTGCTTTCACTTCATCTTTTCTTATTTCTCCCCCATTTTCCTCATTCATCACTCATTTTTCTTAGTGCCTCCCACTGCAACCACCTTTCTCTCCCTATCCTCTTTCACATTTAGCAATTCCCTAAAATACTCTGCCCATCCTCCTCTTACCGCCACCTCTTCCATTATCATCTCTCCATCTGCATCTTTTACATTCTATTCTCTACTTCATTCACCTCCCCTGCCCCTCTTGATTTTCTTCCAACACACATTTCATTACTTTCAAAATTTTATGTCACACCCTTCCCCCATTTTACATCTGCTTTCCTTTTTGCATCCTTTACCTTATGTCTAACTTCTTTTTTCTTTGTACCTCTCATGTTTCTCTTGTTCTATTTTGCAACCAATCTGTGAATGCTCATTTCCTCTTTTCTACAACCTTCTTTGCTTCATCATCCACCCTTCCATCCACCATCCTCTCCCATGTGTACTTATGCTTATTATTTTTTACTAAACACTGTGTTAGCTATCATCAAGTCTTTCTAAACAAATTTCCACCTTTGCTCTCAACTTTGAAATTATATAACATATGTACTTGCACATATATATATATATATATATATATATATATATATATATATATATATATATACATACAGAGGCCTTACATGCCTAAGTGCCGCCCCAGGGCATATAACCCCCCCCCCCCTCCGCCATGGCCGTGATGAGTAAAGGTTCTCTGTGACAGACTGCGTGAATCTGTCTGTAAAGATGACATTGGGGATTTCATGTTGTTGTTATTTTTTGTGGGAGGGAAAGTGTTTTTTTTTTTTAATTATTTTTCATAATAATTTTTTGTCGACAGGCTGAAGACATGGGGCTTCATTTCTGTGTCATCCTACGAGAAGAAAACGGAGGTAAAAGGGGACCTGCCCAAGGTTGTCCGTGACCTCGGCAATGGAAAGGCCAGCTGCTACGCCGCCGCGGGGAGCTTTTTGCCATTGTGTGTGTTGTTGTAGTCCGTAGAGGGAGGTAGGGAGGGTGCCACTGATTTGGCACTATTCCAGCATAATATCATATAGCCCCCTGCCACCCCCCCTCCAATGTGAGGGCCCTGCATATATATATGTATATATATATATATATGTATACACATATATATGTATATATATATGTATACACATATATATGTATATATATATACATGTATACATATATATATATATATACATGTATACATATATATATGTATATATATATATATACATATATACATATATATATACATATATATATGTATATGTATATATACATA